>NC_056748.1:569393002-569433002 GCF_019279795.1 Protopterus annectens
AAATACCAAAACAGAAGGAAAAAAAAAAAATGAGAATACTAAATATCTGCATACAATAAAGATTAGAGTTTCAATCACAGGAGAAATAAAAATAATGCAGTTGGACAGATTCAAAGAGATGGAGAAAAACACTACTTAATCTCACTGTATTTTCTGACTGTGCAAAGAATAACTGATCCTTAGCTAACTTAATACAGCAAGACAAGATAGGATGATGAGATGCTTACTTCCACAAGGCAAGGTGATGAACTTCCAACAGACTGAACTGAACTCAGCTATAACTGCCATAAATTTTTATATCAGGTTCCAAAGAAAACAAAACAATCTGTTGTGCAAGTTCCATCCTTTCAGTGCTGGTTATAGAATGACATCACATTTGATCACCTGACTCTGGTGCAATACACATTCAGAGCTTTGCTAAGATCTGTGATAGTAAATTACAGAACAATTTCAAAAACCTTTACTCTTCCCTTCCAGAATTCTTTGTTTAAACATTTAATCAGTTCTAACAACACTGTTGATACACGTTTAACACAAGCATCAGTGCAAGTCAGTATGATAATCAAACACAAAATTAATTACAAAATTCCAGCTAACTCTGCTGGCATTTGTTACACATGTACTGCTCTATTCTCCCTGACACAGATGGCAATACCTCACATCAGGCACAAGAATATGTCAAGACATACATGTGCATGCATAGCTAGAACTTATTGGCTCAAGCATCAAGAACAAAGACAAAAATAATGGGTTGACAAAGTTCCAAACTCAGGGATATTTTTTAAATATTGCTCTAATTCACTTAAAAAATTAATACAGCAACAGGTTTTGCATCAATAATAATTTTCTGATTGAAAAAAAACATAAAACATTGTCTGGCTTTAATGAATGACTGCAATCCTCAGTGATTTACCAGAAAATCAAAACTTTTATGAGGGTCAGGGCAAAAATCAAAGAAGTTGAGAGGAATGGTTGCAAGCACTAGGACCACCTCAGATTTTGTAGGATGACTTTCTGACATCCAATCTGAGAGTGACTTCTGAGTGTGAGAGAGATGAAGCTGGATATTATTTATGAATAACTGATAAAAGGTCCCACTCGCAGGGAATAATAATGGCAACAAAACTTAATCCTGTGGTACCCTGTACTCTAAAAGGTAGCTATCAGATGAATTTATATTGGGCACAGCTCTCTGTCAATGACCCAAGATGTAGGACCATGCATAAGAAAATGCAATAAACTGTAAGGATTTCAGTCACAAAGCCATGACCCACCATATGAGATGTAGCCATGAGATCAAAAAGAACCAAGATGATATACAATTTTTGCTCTCTTGCCATAAGCAGGGCATTACCACCCAAATTAGGGGGGCTTTAGTGTTATGCCTCAGTTGAAATGTTGACCTACAAGGATCAAAAAGTCATGAAATGTAAACAGGAATGTAGCTGTCTGTACACCTCTTTCTCAGCAACCTGTGTGTGTGTTTGTATGCATGATCTTACATATACATACACATACATACATATACAAGCATCATATAGTGCAATGAAACTCCAGTCTCCAGTTTATAAATTAATTGCATTGTTTTTGATCAAGCGATCTCCAGTTCTGATATCTATAAAAGACTAGAGAAAGCTAGTCCTTGGTGGTCTACCTGAATTCAGCTTACTTTGCTCCTGATGTATCATGTAAAAGTCATATTTTCACCTGGTCTGGTGAAGGAGTAGACTACTAGACAGTACACTGTCAGCCATTCTCTGTCATGAGTGAGTGTTCAACCATCATCACCTTTCACTCATCAATCCCAGACACAAACTAAAGTGACAAAGATATTGATTTTTACTTTTACTACTATATATGTATATATATAAACTTTTTTTAATACTATGCACTTCTGATGGGGCAAATTAGAACTTTATTTGGATAACTTTATTTACTACCTTATAAGGGGGCAAAATCTGCCTCATTAAGGAATTTTTGCTTCTTCCATGTCTCTGAAAGCAAAACACAAAATGCTGATTTGAAATGATCGCCTGTGGCCTTGTCACATAACTTTTACATACACCAGATCTGTGATCCACACAAAATTATATTGAATCTACTGCATCTGCATTATGGTCCCTAACATTTGTGAATCTAGTCATTGATACATCTTGTGGGCTTTAATTTACCTATGTAAATGTTATAATACACAACTATCTCATAATCTGCACAAGCTTTTCTATTCCATTTACTACTTGAAGTAAAATTGCTTACTATTATGTTTTGGTATAATGCAATTTTCTTATTTCAGGCAGTTAGTCAGAAGCTATTTCCCTAATTCATGAAGAGGTGCATTTTAAACTGGGAAGATAGCTTTACAGCGCTAAGGTCACTGCCCTCACTCTATTACAACCCAATGAGCCTGTTTTTTGCAAAGTACAATTCCATATGTACCACAGAAATCCAAACCAATTATTTAAGTTTCAGGGCCCTTCTTATCTGTCTGCCTGTTCATGTACTGCAAGGTCAGAAAATGACAGCTCTAGTGCTATTTTCCTAATATATGTACTGTATTATAAGAAACACTTAGTCTTAAAAGATTCGTATAATACAGGATTAAAAAATAAACAGTCCTTTTAGCTTGCGTTGTTTGAAGCATTAAGCTGTCGTTTATGAAATCGTCCCTGTACGCATGCCATTTCAGCAGACTTGTTCATATAGTCCATCTAGCCATTAAAATACACTTAAGTAGACAATTGGTCTCAAATCTACCTGATTAGCAGTAAAAGGATTAGCGAGTCTTTAAAGTAAATGCTACATCTTATCTATCAAGGTATAACAGCAAACAGTAATTACATGAAGTGACTGGCAACACTGCTGAAAAAAATATATAAACCTTAAGGAAGTTAATGACTTAAAAGTGATTGCAGATTCAGACAAAGTATGTTAAAATTTATACCATTTGTCATTAACACATATTTTGAAAGCTCGACTAATATAATGCGACACAAAATTAGTCAAACACAATTCATGCAATATTGTTTAATTTTACTCCTCATTTAACTTGGTCTTAAAATCATTATGCCACATGATAACATTCGCTTGAACAAGAAATGTTGTATAATGGTCTCTGCATTTAGAAATGAGTTATTATGGGCTACATGGTGAACACATTCTTAACTATGAAACCTATAAAGCTAATAGCTTAATCATATTTTGACAGCATCTACATACTTTATGCATTATTTACAAGAGCAATATAAAAATGAAACCACTGAGAACCTCAAACCATACTTCACAGTCATAGTTAACTGGTTAAAAATATAACACATTTATCTTCCTAGCACCTTGTATTTGCATAGGGAGATTAGCCTGCCATGTTGCATAATGCAGCGGTGGACAAATCTTTTAATTTGTTTTGGGCTAAGTACCCAATAATAAAATATTCAAAAGGAAAAGAAGAAAGGCAAGTGCATTAAACTTATTTACCCTTCTGTGCCCTTCTAGTGTGCTTCACCATCTTTTTTTTCACAAATTTTATTTTTTCAAAGTAATGACATTATTATACATAACTAAAACTATGTAAGCTAATACCAATGATGGTTACCTACTATCTCTGCTGTAAAACTTGGTAAGGTAGATGGAAAAATCAGTCATCCCTGTACAGTTCATTTTGTGGGAACAATTCGACATACAAAAATCTGAATTTTTTCTATGCTTATCAAATTAAGTTGCATAGAAGCGACATGCCTTGTAAATGGCAAACGGCTATGCTAAAACATGTAGGAATGACTTCTTTCCTGATGAGGAACATGGAAGAGACACAATAATGCAGATACACTGTCACCATCTGCTGCACTAGTGACTTAGTGCCAGGAAGTGGTTCAAATCTCTTTAAAGCTCTTTAACAACAGAAGATTATGACTGCACTTCCCAGGGCTAGGTCATTTCTGTTACATAAGATGGAATCAGTGTTGTGCATCTGGTCTTCTATCTAGGATAGTAAAAACAAAATTTAGAATACAAAAAGGTAAGGCACCGTTAACTATTCAATATTGCATCTGTGGGGCGACAACAGTTCATGCATATGTTTGCCGTCTACCACCTATGCAAATAATTAAGAAGCTGGAGGAAATTTATCAGGTTTGCATCACTATCTCCCCATATCAAAAATACCAGATAGAACAGTCCATCTGTAATCATTTTGTTCCTGGAAACCTGATTAATGAAAAGAGTCAGCATGAAGAAAGACTGATGCAAATGTGAATAACATGCTGCAGTTAAGACACTAGGAGTGTGATTAAAATGCACACATTGCATCCAAATTATGGGCTCCTCTCAACTCTCTTATTCTTCACAACTACCAAAGAGAGAGTACATCCTTCACATCTGAAGGCTAAGGTAGAACAAAGAACACATAAAAGTGTGCGAGTGTGTGGGGGAGTGGAACATCACAACAGAGATCAAAGAATGGGTAGTGCTTAGATAATTTGTTAGACACTACATTGGCTGGATCACTACAGGAAATCGGGTACATTTTCTTCTCTAAGATGCATAAGTTAAGCATGTGAAAAAAGGGAGAAGAAAGTTGAAGAATGTTGTCCCCCCTGCATTCATTCTGGCCTATACTTAGAGAATGAATCTAGTCTGTATGGCTTTGTAAAAAAAAAAAAAGAGTGCAGAGAGGACCAAGCTCCTGCTTCTAGAATCCAACCCTTTCCAAAGAGCCATGACCTTAGTAGAAAGCGCCTTGACTATGCCTGGAATTGTCTTGTTGTGGGGGTTATAATAAAAGGTAATAGCATCAGATAGCCACTTGGAAATAGTCTGGTTAGACACAGGTTGTCCTTTTTTCTTACCTTCACAAGAAATGAAACTACCAGATTTCACACCAGATTTTGTTCTGTCAAAATAGTATCAAAGTTGTTTGTGGATATCTAAGGTATGGAGTATCCTTTCTTCCCCTCATTTTCAGTTTCTGGAAAGAAGACAGGGAGATGGATCAAAGTAAGCTCAGATATCACCGACATGCAGAATAACCAACAAATGACCACTGATGGAGTAAAACAGATCAGAGATAGTAACTCCTACAAATAATAAACACTGACCATGAATGGCTGCTTGTTTTTTTTTTTTTTTTTTTGGGGGGGGGGGGTACTTTTCCATTTACTAATATATGATTTTCTAGTAGCGGGTTTTCTTGCTTCCTTTAATACCTGCTACTGCACGTCTTCAGGAAAAAAATGCTAAAAGATATTTAGATTCTATAATCCAACCAATCGGTTGCAGTTCTTTGTGGTCAGTATGCATTAAGTAACCATTATCTTATATGGGTAGGTCCTGTCTGTGATGAAGCTTGTCATAATTACCCCTGGCCATTTCCCAAAAAAGGGAGAAGCACTGTTGTCTGCCATACACTTTTACTTTGATGGTATGTAAAATGTCTGTGGAGTGAGACTGTGCTGAAAAGCTATATCCCAAGCTGCAATGGCTAGTCTGCACAGATGGTGAAAGGTGTCCCCCCACCACCACCACTTGTTTATGTTCCACATCACTGTGGTGTTGTCTGTAAACACAAGTAGAGGTTCCAGGGACCATAGAAGACTGAGAGGGTTGAGAGCATTTGTGTAAGTTCTGACATCTCTCATGTTTATGTGCCTTGGAATTCCTCCACCCCCCCCCCAACACAAATCATGAAACACATATTTCACAAAACCAGTGTGCCATGCAATCACAGCCCTTAAGGCAAAATAACATAACCAACATACTAGTAATAGGTGACTCTATAGCCAGGCACACTGACATCCCACTCACTAGGCTGAATAAGGAGAAGGTTACTGTTAGCTGCCTGTCAGGTGCCAGGATCCGCCACATAACACAAGCACTCAGATCACTCCAAAACAAGTACAAATACGACTCTGTCATTGTCCATGTTGGTGTGAATGACCTGAGCCATACCTCCCTGGACTACATGGAAAGAGACATGGAAGAGCTCTCTAATCTTGTAGCCCAGGCCAGTATGACCCTGACCCTGAGTAGCATCCTATTCAAAGGGGATCCAGTGTCTGTCCACGAAGGATGACATGCTCGACAAGCCACGCTACTTCGCTAGAGATGGCTTGCACCTGTCACCCTTAGGCTTTCGAGTACTGGCCAAGGCTCTTGCCACCCCCATAGTGCCTTTTTTAGGCAAGGCTCAAAAGACAAACCCACCACTATAAATAGCACAAGTAACAAAAAACTGAGAGTAATGTTACTCAATGCCAGAAGTCTAAATCTCAAAATGCATGCACTCGAGAAACTCCTCAGTATGGAGAAAATAGATATATGTGCAGTAACAGAAACCTGGTTTAAGGCTCCAGAGAGAGCCCCAGCACTCACAGGCTACAACTCATACCATACATTTCAGCCACAGAACCCAGACCGAAATACAAAAGGCGGGGGCATATCCATATTTATCAAGGATACCCACACCTCCAGGTTAGTGGCACAGCACGATGCTTCAGAGATCATCCACGTGCAACTAACAATGGGCAAAACTGCAATTCAAATTGTAGCTTGCTACAGATCACCCACCGTGTCCCAGAACCCACATTCCACATTTCTGGAAACACTAGGAAATATAAAGGTCCTACTAAACACCCTAATATTGGGTGATTTCAATTACCCAAGCATTAATTGGGAGAACTACTCAAATACTAACTCCCTTGCCCAACATTTCCTAGAATTTATAAACTCAAATGCCCTGGATCAACTGGTCAACACTCCCATCAGAGGTGACAACATATTGGACCTGGCCATCACCAACATGGGCAACTGGTGCTCCACACTGGAGGTCAGCCCCTCACTGGTTAGATCTGACCATAAACAAATCACTTTGGATATCCACATTCCGCCCCCACCCCCGGACAAGGAAACCACTGTGAAAAACTTTTCAAAAGCAAACTTCACGTTACTTAAGACCGAGATGGAAAGTTTCAAAGCCCCCATGCTAAAGGATAACATTGTCCAAGCTGCAAAATCCTTTACTAATGCATTCTACGGGCACCTACAAGAATGCATGGATCATGCTATCCCAAGCAAAACAAAGACGTACTGCTCTAAGAAAAGAAAACTAGTCTGGTGGACTTCTGCCATAAACACGCTATACAATAGGAGGAGGAAACTAGTACAGAAAAGAATAAAATCCCAAGAAGGGAAGACATCCCTTATCAGCAAGAAACTACGATCCCTCATAAAATCATCCAAGGTGAGTTTTGAAAGAAAAATTGCCAAGGACTCCAAAGATAAACACAAGGCATTCTTTAGCTATGTCAAGAATCTAAGTGGCAATCCTCAGATCTGCTCCGAGTTAGTGCAGAATGGTACAAAATACACTGAAGAGACCGATATTGCCAACATCCTGGCAGACAGGTTCAGTGCAAACTTCACCCCCCTCTCACCCCCAAAAGGGCCCATAACCATACCAGAAGAATGTAGAGCTCCTGAAATCACAGACACACAGGCAAAAACAGCCCTCTCCAAAGCCAAAAACACAGCATAAATGGGACTGGACAATGTTCCAAGCTGCGTCCTACACGAGCTCAAAGACAAACTAACCCCTCACCTAAACACACTGTTCAAACTCCGCCTCTCCAAAGGTTACGTACCCATAGAGTGGAGCACAGCAACGGTTATTCCACTCCACAAAGGTGGGGCCACAACAGACCTCGGGAACTATCACCCTATAAGCTTGACTAGCTTGGTCTGCAAGGCTATGGAGGGCATCATCATGGTACTCATTAACAGAGACATTGGGAACCTCCAAACACTGAACCCTACCCAGTTCGCCTTTGTTAAGGGCAGATCATGCCTCCTAAATCTGGTGGACTTCTTTGAGATGGTTACCAAGGCCATAGATGAGGGAAAGGTGGTACACACAGCCTACCTAGACCTCAGAAAGGCCTTTGACACCATTCCTCATTCTGGTATTATAGACAAGCTCACCAGCTTGAACATAAACCCCAGTCACAACATGGGTTGCCAACTGGCTTGCGGACAGAACCCACATGGTAAGAGTTGCAGGAGCTAGGTCTGACTCTAAACCATTTACAAGTGGCATTCCCCAGGGCTCAGTCCTAGGACCCCTCCTGTTCGGCATATACTTCTCAGAGGTACAGGCAAGCATAGGAGGACTATGGCTGACCAAGTTCGCAGACTGCAAACTAGGGGCTATAACTGACACCCCATCTGACACAGACATCCTCCAAAAGGGTCTCACTGAGACGGACACCTGGTGTCAAAATTATGGCCTCAATCTAAATGCCAAAAAATGCATAGTCATCCCCTTTGGAAAAAACAAAGCACCCACAAACTACCACATAGGTGGTAGTCCCCTAAATATGGAACATGTAATAAGGGATCTGGTGACCCAAGTAGATAGTAAACTCTCCTTTGATAATCAGATTGCCAAAGTTAGAAAATCCTTCTACATGGCACACCTTATCACAAAAGGGTTCGCATCCAGATCAAAAGAGGTCATTGTGCCCCTCTACTCATCGCTCATCAGACCCATCACAGAGTACAATGCCCCATTTGGGATGTATCTTACAAGACACTTGCAACACCTGGAAAGACCACAGAAGTACCTCACCAAGAGGATCAATGGCCTCAAATAGATGCCATATGCAGCTCGACTGAAGAAACTCCAGCTGTACGCAGTTGCATACCGCCTACTCAGAGGTGATCTCTGCCTGACATACAAGGTCATGTCCAACCCAGAACTGATGGACATGCTCCACCTAAAGAAAAGCATATCCCCTCGAGCCACACACTCTAGGGATCTAAACCTCACCACAACAATAAATAGGGCATGCTGGAGGGATAGATTCCTGTCACAGAGACTTCCCATGCTTTGGAACAAGATTCCAATCTACATTAGGCAAAGCTCCTCGCTAACACACTTCAAGAGAAACCTTGACGAGTGGATGGGAAACAAAGTTTACCCTGGGGATCACTTCAGTGGCTCTGCTGGACAGAGGCACAAGGAACTAATCTAAGGGGGCAGTGAAAGCCAACACATTCTGGCTAGGCTTTTAAATGCCTTTGGGCAGATAGCCTAGTACCTACCTATGAACCTATGGTCTGTATTTTCCTGTTCCAAAGACCCTGCTCCCCCCAAACCAAGTCTGAGGTCTCTTTTGTGACAGACTGTCCTGGAGCTGGAAAAGAGAATGCAAGAAATGGATGCTGACAAATTTAGTGTCTCCACCAAAAGTTCTCCCTTTTCTAAAACTGCAAAACTGGAATTAGGAATGAAAGGGATGTTGATGTTGGGACCATATAAAATTTCAAGTAGCACTGGATTTCTGTCATGTGGAGTCTTGCAAGGGGGATTATGAGAATTATACAAGCCATAACCAGAATTTTGAGAAATTCCTTGGCTGAGACAGAAGTCTGAATGGAAAATCTCAGGAACACATCTAGGTACAGATTTATGTTTTCCTGAGGAAGAAAAGCTATTTGAACTGAGGCATCCAAGAGATACCACAGGAAAACAATCTTGTGAGAATGAGTCAGACAACACTTTTGTATGTTCCTCAGGAACTCCAGTCTATGTAGGAGATCCATTACCTAAGTGAGAGAATCCTGACACTTTGGAAGAGACTCTGCAAACATAAGCAAGTCATTTAAAAAAGGAAAATGTCAATACCTCGCTATCACAGGAGCTAAACACTTTCTGAATACCCCCTGAAGGAGTGAGTAGGCCAAAGGTTAATATAGAAAACTGATAATGCGATCCAGACACAGAAAATCTTAAGAAATATCTGAAATCTGTATCTATAGGAATGTGATGATGTGCACATTTTAAATCGAAGGTCACCAGAAACCTCAAATGAGGAATAAGGATAAGTTATAAAGAGAACATTTTAAACTTGGGCACCATCACAAACAGGTTCAAAATCCAGAAGAAATTTCCAAATATCTCTCTTTTTTTGGTACCAAAACCATTCTTGAATAAACCCTCCTCTCCTAACTGAGAAGAAGGGACCACCTCCATCACCCTCTGACATAGCAGATGCTGAATGACAGGAAGGAAAAGAGGTGTTTGGCCTGACAAATGAGTTGAGATCCCATGAGAAGGAGGGAGAGGTTCCCACTGCCATCTGTAACCTTGGTAGATTACTTTTAGAACTCATCTGTCTGCACACGTTTTCAACGACAGAAATGAAATGTCAGACTTTTAAGACAGAATAAGGGCTTGCCAATGTGGGAGGGGGAGATGAGTATCTTGTATATAGTCATTCAGACGTTTTACCCCTTTTTTGTAATTTTTCTGTGGAGTTCCTTCCTTTCTTTGTGAAACCTCCCTGAAATTACTTTTTAAATGTTTGCTTACCAGTAGTGTGCTAAGTTTGTTTACTTTGATGTTTAGGGAAGGTTGTAGGAGTAGCTTTAAATCCACTGGTAAACTTGGAGGACTGAAAAATGAGCAATTCTTCGAATCAGCTTACTTGTCTCATCATACTTTTGAAGGAGCTCAACATCAGATGATCCAAAAACTATTTCTAAGGGAAAGTTCAAAATTTCATTTTTGACATCTTCTGGAAGATTTTGAGAATGCAACCAAGCAACATCCTCATATCAGTTCCAGTGGCAGCAGCCCTGAAAATGACATTAGTAGAATCATAGGCACCTATCAAAACAGTGAGTAGCCATTTCAGCCACAAAAGCAATGAAACTGCACTGCACAGCTTTCTTCTCAGAAGAGAAAATAGATGTGATGCCATAACATTCATATGCTCAAAAGAGACATGCGGAAACGTTAACATATGAACTTGTCAGATGAGAATTCTAAAAGCAAATGTTGCAGAAAAATACACTTCCCCAAAGCTATCAAAAGATTTCCCATCCTTGCCAAAAGGAGAAATATTGGTATTAGTCAAATGTCTAACAGCTGCAGGGTTTACTAAAGCAATAGCTGATGGGTCTGATTTCAGATGAGCGTACAAAATCTTATAAGACTGGAAAACATTGTACAATTTATCTACTTTTGGGGGCAGCTGACTGGCTTTCAGACAAGTTACAAGCTGTGACAAAATTATCCTCTGATGGTGAAGGAATTGGGACAGATTATGGAAAACCCAGTTATAATAAAACATACTACTTCAGGGACTGTGGAACTGTGGAATACCATTTTGTTCCCACTAAAACAAAGTATTCATTATAGAACTATTTTCTGTTCAGAAAGAGAAACTTCAAAGGGGATTTGCCAAAGCCACACACACCCTAGAATCTTAATCAGAAACATGCAAAAACATAGAATCTGTCCCCTTTACAATAATTTTGTGGTTCAAAAACGTCAACCTCTTCAAAAACTGAAAAATCTTTCATTAATGAGAAACAGCTGATTTAGAAGGGTAAACAGCCTGAGCCAAACCCAATCAATCACTCCTTTCCAAAGTGACTGAGACAGGAGAAGAAATATGTCTAAGTTTCTGCATCTGTTTAAAAGGAATTTCTGAAGAAGCAGACCCACTTTTTCTAGGACAAACCTCACTAGAAATAGGCTTAGTGTTCTGGCTCAAAGTGATATTTTCTGCCCCTTCTTCGAAGACTGATGAGTGTGACTCTAGCTTGTCCACCAAAGGCATCCAAAAGCCAGAGGATGTGTCTAAGCCCCTAGTCCATGGTGACTGTAGGGACTTCATCACATGGAGCCAGGAAAAAAGACAAATGGTCTGAAGAACCAGAAATGGCCACAGCAGTAACACCACTACACCTGAGGCACTTTATCAGCCTGCTGTGGTAGCAAAGTTGTTTAGTAATTTTCTTCTTTTTATGACTTGAAGAAAGAAGCCAAAAGAGATGCCTGATTCCAAAGGACTGAAGCTACAAAAGGACCCGCAGGTATGGCTAGTGCAATGGCTGGAAACTCCTGAGATAACGCAACACAAAAAGGAGCCAGCACAAATCAGTGTGGAAAAAATATATATTGACTAAAACATAGTGTATTTAAAAAATAAACATACAGAATCCTATTCACAGAATCAGACCGGTTATTGCTGAATTTATCAGTGTTTAGAAGCATTCATTCAGGCCAGGTGGAAATAATACACCAAGCTTTACTATCCACTTCTTTTCTTTTGAATTAAGTATCTCATGCAATCCTGCCTTGTCCTGTGTTCTATATATTATACAATCAATAATTGTGAATCTAAATATGCCAGTTTTATGTTTGCAAATATGTTTATACAATGCACTGGATTGTTTACAGTTCTTGATATCGCTCATATGTTCACTTATCCGTAATCTGAGTGGCCTGGATGTTTGTCCAACATAAAATGCTGGGCATGTACAACTTGCCAAATATATCACCCATTGGTACTACAATTAGCAAAAAAAGTAATATCAAAAACTCTAGGTGTATTTTGGCTAGTAAAACTACTGATTTTATAAACCTTTGAGCAACTGGAACAATGGCCACATGGATTGCAGCCCATCAGTTTTTCCCCAGTCATATTTCTCTGACTAAGAAACCTGTCCTGATTCTGGTACCTTTTGTAATGACTGAATAAAGAACTTAGAGAGCGACCCTTATGAAAGGAATATGTGCATTTGTCTCCTACATATTCCATAAGTGAGCCCTCCCACCTGAAAAATATGCCATTGCTTGGAGATGATATTCATAAAGGAGTATGTATTTTTTCCATACGTGGTTAACAAGCCTGACTTGATTCCTCCTAACAGGCTGATCACCCTTATATTCAAGCAAGTTAGATCTATCCTGCTGAGAAGCAAACTGGCTAGCTCTACAGAGGTCACCATCCCTGTATCCCAGATTCTTAAATCTATTGGAAAGATCCTGCTTATATTGATTGTAAGTAGAGGAATCTGAACAAATTCTTCTAATCCTAAGAAATTGGGACTTGGGGATATTCTTGATGACATGCTGGGGTGGAAGCTAGAGGCATGTAACAAGGTATTATATTGCATAAATTTGCAAAATACCACAGTCTCCAAGGTGTCCCCTGGGGTACTTTTGACCAAAACATCCAAAAAGGTAATCTCATGTTTATGCCAGGTTATCTTAAATTCAATCCCCCACTTGTTTTGGTTCAAATATTCAACAAACTTCGACAAGTAAGAAATATCCACTCGCCACACCAACCAACAGTCATCAAGATATCGCCTCCAAATATCAATTTCTTCCAAATAAATATTATGACTATTGTCATAAATAAGTTGCTCTTCTATATAAGCAATGAACAGGTCAGAGTATATTGGGGCAAAAGATGCCCCCATGGCAGTACCTTGTACCTGCCATACACATTGTTTTTAGAAGTAAAACACATTCTTGGTTAGAACATGCTCGACCAAACAGACCAGGAAATAATTAAAACCTGGTCTTACAATTCAGCCCAATCCAACTAATACTGCAGTACAGCCAAACCCACCAATGGGGGATATTGGTTTACAGGGAGGTGACATCAAGAGATCCAGTGGGGTTCAAGTTGTATGTCTGATATTATGCACAAAAACTGGGTTGTATCTTGTATCCAAGCCCGTATATATGGTAGTAGTGATTTCAAATAATACGCAAGAAATTCAGAAAGAGGTTCTATAAGTGAACTTCACCCCGAGACAATAGTTCTACCGGGGGTTATTGGGGTACTTGTGAATTTTGGGAAGGAGGTATAAGTATTGTTGTTTTGGATGGTCAACCTTAAGATGATAGGCAATTTCCCTGGGGATGATACCTTCCTCAACTGCCATGTCCAAAAAGGCACCAATCTCGACCTTAAACTTGACTGTAGGATCTATAGAAATGATCATATAATTCTGATCCAAAATTTGTCTCTGTGCCTCATCATAGTATTGTGTCCAATCCTGGACAACTATAGCTCCTCTCTTGTCGGCAGGTGAGATAACAATATCCCCATTTGATCTAAGCTCATCTATGCATATCCTTTCAGCCCTAGTAATATTGTCCCTGCTTGCATAATCCTTACCTAGATTTCTATGTAAATCTTTGAGCACATTGCCCTGAAAGAGTGAAACTACAGGAGACATGGGTGGTTTGAATGTAGAATTCCAAAATCTAAAAGGTCTGTTATCACCCTGATTTTGGTTATCCTGAAAAAATAAACGTAAATTTAAATTGCGGTAAAAATCTACCACATCTTGTGCAAACTGATGTTCAGGCAAAAAAAACTAGGAACAAAACTAAGACCTTTATTAAGAATTTTTATTTGCATATCCGACAATCCCATTGAGGAGATGTTGAAAACATTACATGATGTTACACCTGAGCCATCACCCTCAGAATTCCTTCTAAATCGGGAGGGACCTTTATGCTTCCTCCCCCCTCTTCTTGACCTAGGCCCTAAAGGGTGGGCCAAGTTGTCTCCCAGATTGTTCCTCTTCAAACTCGGTGACCTGTTCATATAGGCCTCCTCCCCCTCAGTATTAGATGAGGTATCCTCACCTGATGTAATATGCTCCCTATTTCTTTTCTTTAAGATGGATTTAGGTACTTTGGGCCTAGAATTCCCAAGTTTTTGGTTTGGAGTAACAAATTGGACATTCTTGCGTATATCAAAGAGTCTGCCCCTATCAAAATCATCCATATCTCTATTGAATTTCTTCATCTTTTTCTCGTTCAAGAAATTTTTAAACTTTAACAAATCCTTACTGAACTGATTCAAACTTACAGTATAGCATGGAAGAGTTTGAAATTCCTGTACCCCTTTGCTCAATTCATCCAGAATTAAAACCTGTTGCTGTATAGTTCTCTCATAATATGCAGCTAGTGCATTAACAAAACCCATTAAGGCTTGCTGTTGTATTGCAAGCCATTCAGCTCTTCTTAAAACTTCTTTTTGTGGGGGCGGGCAAGCAACCCCTGTACCCACCACACCCCTCAAAATTACATGCATCAACACAGACATACTTCTGGGAAAAGGGAATAGTCCAAGAAAAGTTTTTTTGTACTTAGTATACACAAATCGGTTCTTTCAGCCATTCAGTTTCTGCATTCAGGACTCGATCTGGTTATGTCCTAACATTTCAAATGGTTATCACTTGTAGTAGTGCCATTTATAGTGCGTTAAACTGTGCAGGAAAAAGCAAAGTTGAACAAAACTGCATTTCTTTCCTTAATCATGATTTTTGTTCAAAAATTGAATGAAAATATTGTTCAGAAAACATATGTACCTCAGAAAATCTGGAACCTCTAAGTCTTAATATGACTATTTCCCCTACAGTTATTGTGAAGCCTTAACTAATTAGTGTGTGTTGAATTGTTTGTGTGTGTCTTTCGGCTTTTCCCGGTTAGGGGTCGCCACAGCGGAACTCCGGTCCGCTAATGATTGGCAGTTGATTTTTACGTACTGGCTTGCCAAGCCTGACGCACAACCTTCAATGAAGATACGCCCATTCACGCATGTCTACACGCAGAAGATGCTCTAGCTGAGAATTGAACCGGACAGCGTCTTACTGTGAGGCGTATGTGTTGAATAAATCCAGGAAAAAAAATTAAGATTAAGAAATTGAGAGAAAAGTAATTGAGATGTTGTGGATAAACTAGGATGGGAGGGAACCAGAAGGCACCTGGTGATGTGCATTAGGGCAGCAGTGGCCTGTTGGGGGTAGAAACAGAGACCTGCACCAAGGACACCAGTTCACCCAAGGTCAGCCCTGATGTTGCCAGAAGTATTACTTGGATGGGGGAGGGGTGCAGTAGTATGGCAACTATGTATACAAATATGAAATTCTTTGCGCCAATAATGGCTAGGAAAAATTTAGGGCAGAGTCACAGGTTTATCTAGAAGGAAAAAGCAATGAGAGACTGGAGAAGAGAAGCCTGTATACATAGATTTGAATGACTGAAGAACTCCTTCATTTTTTCCAAGATGCAGTGCCTTCTTGACACTGATGTGTAGATTCAACCCTTCGAAATCTTAATGAGAAGAATATAACTTTTTTTGTAGTAGAGAAACTCATTTCCTGTTTCTGTTTAAACTCTGTTTGATATCAGTAATGTTTACTTACTGAGATTTACAGTCTCAGCCAATTATGTTCATGAAAACAGCAAGTAATATTACAAAATATATATTCACACATATGAGTGTGTGTGTGTTATATTTGATGTTTCAAAATGTCAAAATTAAAGTATAGATTTTAGAATACTGACATCAGCAAATTTTTAATGCACACAATGATAAAACCCATATTTGATTCCATTATTTTAAGAAGTACTCCTGATCTATTAGCTGTTTGCCAGAGCTTACTCAGGTAATACAGTGGTGCTTATGACCCAAATTATGCACAAGGCAACACTGAACATTGTTAGGACACTTAATAATCACAAAAAGGTAACATGCTTGCTAGATGGGGATGGTTATATCCAAAACCTTGAGAAGATTTGAAATTAAAAGAAATATTGGGCATGCAAATGTAAAATACATATGAGATGTAAAGGCTGAATTGTCACCTCACCTTCTGTTTCAGGGGAACTGCTATAGAATAGTACAGCACATTTCCACACATTAGATCCAGAAGAGGTACAGCATGTTTTCCTGTGGGATTTGAGAATGCAGGCAACTATATCTCGTGATATTCTATGTGTGGTAGTGGATGATGCCGTGGCATCCACTTCTGTGGAAGCAGCAGCACCACTGCCATTGAGAGGACCAGTGCATAAATAAAGTGAGACACTAGGAGGTGTGTGGTGGTATACGACAAAGTTTAACTTTTCAGACTTCGGACAGTCCCCTTCTTTGAATTTGAAAGCAGGGAGTCTGTGAAACATAAGTTGACTGATTTATCATCTGGTGGTGGTGTAGCTGTTTTATCAATGCAGTAGCACTTAGAAGATTTATCTTCTGCAAGTATTTGGTTAATGGAAGGAACTTAAGGATGGTATATGCAGGCAACTATGCTGTCTCCATGGTTTCACTGCATACTGCGGCATTTCCAAAACCATCCCATTAGTGTTTTTCCTTATATGTAAGAAATTCTATCAAGCATACAATCTAATATGACAAGGGGTTTATGAATTAATAAGCCTTTTTGAATTGTCTGCACTCATCTGATGTGTTCTTTGTTATTCTGAACCCAAGGCAGTAAAAGTAATGAGAGGAAACGTTTAAGGCCCAAGAGCAAAAGTCGTCTTTTCCATTTTGGACAAAATATTTGACAAAAAGTGCAGAGGGGTTGGCATAATGGTTAAGGTGTTTACCTCACAGACACAGGGTTTGATTCTCAGCTTTGAAGGCTAGGCTTAAAAGGACTTACAAGGGCAGCTAAACTAGTACTTAATAACATTATATGTTATAAGCATAACATTTTTGGTTTTCTGACAAATCATGGAGGACTGAAATCAGAAAATAAAACAGACATTTGAGTTTCAGACTTCCTACCCATCAAGAAACTCATGTTAATGCACAGCCTGTTATAACATCAACTTACTAATATTATAAAAGCAATATTTTAAAACTGCACCTATTTATGGACCTTTCTATCCCCATTATTCATGGCTTTGTCCACATTTCTTGCTCTAAAAGTGTGAGAAATATATAACTGCACTTACTAGGGAGCAAAACTGCACTGATGAATTGTGTCTGCCCTTGTGTACTGATCATCTGTCAAAAAGAGAAGAGTATGAATATGGGATGAACTGTTTAAAAAATATCACAAAGCCATAACTCATACAATGTTTAGGCATTTCTCAGGGCAGTAGCATGGATATTGTAACTGTAGATTGCTAACGAACATTAAGATGTACCTCCATTTTTTTTTACTTGCTGCACTGATTCATGTTTTCTCAGTTTGGTTACATGGGAACAGTGACGAAGTTTGAGAGGAACAACACGTATGTAGTGAATACAGATTTGTGTTTGCTTCTACACAGCCACATACTGGGCACATATTTCAGCCACTGGATGAAGATACATTTCTTATTTGGAGTTTGGTTTGTGTTTTGCAGATATTGCTATGGAAACCTGGAGGTGCAAGCTTGGGAGTTTAGGTGTTGCAGTGTTTCGACTCTTTTTAGAATTCAACATTATCCACATTTAAGGCTTCCTGCATGCAACTAAAGTTCAATATTATGCTGTTTGACATTGAGCTCACTCAATACAAAGACACACAAACACATAAAACAGTGTAAACTGCAAATATCCTGTTAAGCATTTCAAAACTACTCTGTATCTATAATGCATTGTAAACTTTTCATTTCCTGTTATGAGACTGATACACCTGTACACCATTGCTGCTTTACTGTCCTGCTTTTTGACTGAAAAGGGTATTTAGGCCAGCTCACTTAAGTTAATAAAGTAAGAAATACATAACGTGTATATCTATCTATTCTACCTATATCTGTCTATTCTATATATATATATATATATATATATATATATATATATATATATATATATATATATACATTATATAATGTACATACAAACATATACATATAGATAGATGTGTCAGGTTTGGTCAAACATGCAAGTGATCGGCCATAAAGTGGAAGTGCACTTTCAGGTGAACATTTGAATGTTTAAATTGCATGTGGATATGATTACACTCAAGCTGAATCCCCTTTCACAGAGGTTGTACAGTTATGGAGTTGGTACATTTAATTAAGGGACCTTTCTGCAATATATGGAGGTCACATTAGCAATCAGCCTCACAGATAATAAACGACTTCCTCAACATTATACAACAGTATGTGGAGCAGCATATCTGGTTCCTCCAGTACAGTAGAAGAGAGGAGAGAACCAGCATGATGTGGATATTTTGTGCATACCTCAGAATGTCAACATTCATGTTAGTCAACCAACTGAAGGTTGTTGTTGTGTCTTTCGGCTTTTCCTAGTTAGAGGTCGCCACAGTGGAACTCTGGTCCGCTAATGATTGGCAGTAGATTTTTACGTGCCAAGTGCCAGCCCTGACACACAACCTTCAATGAAGGTATGCCCATTCATGCTTGTCTCCACACAGAAGATGCTCTAGCTGAGAATCGAACCAGACAACGTCTTACTGTGAGGTGACAATGCTACCGCAGCACCACCAAGGTAAACCACACACACACACATATCTATATATATATATATATATATATATATATATTTATATATCTATATATATATATATATATATATATATATATATATATATATATATATATATATGTGTATATATATATATATATATATATATATATATATATATATATATATATATATATACATACACGCACACATATAGAGAGAGTGAGAATTATATGAGTTATCGCTACATGCATTTTATTGCATGCTGAAATGCTGGGTTTTTTTGGTGGTAGAGTTTGTCAAATTATGTAATGGCTGAAATTCATTACATCAACTGTTACATAATTCAAGGGATTTTATGACCCTGAAGTTACTATATTTAATACCTGGGGTGTAAAAATTTTTTTTTGGGGGGGTAATTGATTTACATTTGCAATTACCTTTTTTAATGGTAATGTCCAATGAGTTTGATTGGTTTGCAGTTCAGTCAAACTTGCCAAGCATTATTCATTATAAAACTTATATACAAAATTTTATATAGGTTCCTAGGTAATTACTAGGCTAGCTGGCCTTGTCAGCCATTTTAAGCCTAGACAATTTCCCTTTCAAAAGTAAGAATCAAACCTTGTACCTTGTGTTTGTGAAGTAAATACCTTAAGTATTATACCAACCTCCATATATTATCTATATGGTCTACTTCAAAACATCAAAAGCCCACAATATCAAAGGCCATCTAGTCTAGACAAAAGCATCAAAACCTTACTTAACTGAACTGGATCATCAAATCCATTCCCAGGGTAAGTAACCACTCATACCACAACTAACAAAAATAGAACCATATCATCCTCAATCCACCTAGCTGGGGGGGCTGCACCCCCACACCTCCCCCTAACTAAATATAACAACTCAGAGATCACACTACAGTTGGGAAAAGGGCAAAGTCCACCATGTTGGCCAACAGGTTACTTACTGTGGGAATGGATTTGACGATCCGGTCATTCGCTAACATGAGATTTCAATGTTTTTGTCTCGATGATTCAGTCTTTGATATTGTGGGCTTCCCATGTTTTCAGGTAGACACATATCTATGTGTGTATACACACACACACACACACACACACACACACACACACACACACACACACACACAGACATGCATGATATTATGAGTGATCATACAATCAGAAAAAAAAGAGTTTCCAAAAAGACAAACAGTTTCATGTACAATCCCTCATAACATAAAAACAAAAACAGCATCCTCAAGCAAACACAAAACACTCCATAACACACCACAAAAATAAACAAACAACCGACCTACCCTCCAGGAATTGATTATCTAACCCCTTCATCACATACATCCACATTGATATGACAGAGTCTGCATTTACACCCATGGATAACTCTCCTTTACTGAAATGTATGAAAAAAAAACTTTGTTATTAGAGAGACAGTATTGTCAAGGAGCAAAATAAAAATAAAAGTACTTATTTCAAGAAGAATGGGCAACATGTGAAGCTAAAACAAGAAACCTGGACTGAAGCAATTAAACATTTGATCATTTAGTCAATTATTAAACAAATTTTAAAAAAGGATTAGTAATAGAAGGTAGGATAAACTGCAAGTATCAAAAGTATTTCCACAACTCTGACCAATATATCTAGTTGATAATTTCTCTGGTGGCCTAGTGAATTCCTAATTCTGTGCTCATAACAATGCAAACCAACTAGGAAGGATAAATATGTAATTTTCTTATTTCAAATAGGAAACATCTTTAAGATACACCAGTTAGAAAAGTCAAGGTATAAACAACTGTACAGTAGCTTGAAAAATTATTCTCAATTATGGCCATCAGAGGCATAACAGGTATCACACATGCCTTTGGTGCAAAAGGCCATAGGTTCTATTCCCACACCAGGCAGACTGAATGCGGACACTGCAATGTAGCACAAGGAGGGTGCTACATTCCTAATCTGTCAACATTAAACAGAGGTATCCATCTGTTTGGGTTAGTGACAAGTAAGATGGCTCCTATCGAAAAGAGGAAGGGTCCTTTAATTAATGCAACAAAACATTATTTGCATATTTTACAAATATACATATTTACACGTAAATATCTGCACATTCCTATACACCATCATTGTTCTTCCATAACTGACCCCCACTCCTCCTTACATGACCATAATCTAATTTTTCAAAATTTATCCACCAAAATCCATTTCCCATTAAAGAAAATCTCATTCAGTCTTTCATTCCAAACAACGCATATTACATAAAATTAATTCTCATCTACCCTTCTTACATATTCTTTGTTTTTATACTATACATACATAATCATATTCATATATATTGGTTCTTCACACTTTTTCCAGGTTTAACCACTCTCTTACATTTCAGAAAAAAAAGCTCTGCTGTTTCTTCCTCCCCACAAAATAAACACACTATTTCAACCCTCTTTTATATGGCATATTCTTATTACAAATATGCAAAGGTAATCCTGGCTGGAAAATTACTTCTGAATTTTGTGAAGATTAGACCACCTTCACATTTTTATGATATGTGCAGATACCTTCCCTGATGGCTTGCATGCCTTTGTATCATCTGAGTATCTTACAGCTTGCTCCTGTGAATGCTTGACTTTCTTTGCACCGTACAGAACCTCCGACTGCTCTCTCATTCTTATCTTTCACAACCTTCTCACTAATTTACGGTTTCCCACAATAAAAACTCCTCTATACTGTTTTCATCTGCCATATTTCTCCCTGCTTCTCTGAGCCGCCACATTGCCTGGACTGGAAGCAGGAAGTGCAACAAAAAGGTGTCCACCACTCAAAAAGAGTTGGAGAAGTTTCCTGATACCCTGGCTAAATGTTCCATAGCAGTATAAATGCCAATTCACGTCTCCCATAAAAGAACGCTATTAACCTAGTAGAAATAATGTGGTCAACAAAAAAAATATGGAAGTCATTTCTGGAATAATCATCTAAGGCACCTCATGAGGTATGGTACTCATACAGAAGTCTGTCTTACCGCAAAGAGAACAAATAGTGTTACCAGAGAATATAACGGTTTCACATTAAGGATAATTGGGAACAAAACCCTCCACTGCATCATAACTGTTGTCATATTGAAAGATGTAAGACAGCAAATTATCTATGTGGTAGGACATTGAGAAAATAAAAGAAAGGTTCTCCCACATAACTAGTATAGCATATAGCAAGCTCCTTCACAAAAAGGCACATAAAGAATTGAATAGTGGCTAGCTAAGAGAACATTAAAATCAAGTGAGTTGAGACAGTTAACTATATACCAAGAAAAGAGAAATGAAATAGGGTCCTATTGGGTCTTTACATCACAAAGAGCAGCTTATGGAGGATTATCACCATCTTACAAAGGAGATTAGAGCAGACGTTTGCCAAGGACAGAACTGCAGCAGAGGCAGAGACCAGTTTGCTGCAGATCTAAGAAGGGGTTATCTATACACAATAGACAATATGATGGATGCATGTGGACATTGGCAATGAACGTACCAGTGACTACCCCAGAGGGGGTGAGCCCAAAAATATTTCAATGAATTTGAACCTATATAATTGATGCGTACAGAGTAGTCATCATTTAAAATATCTAGAAAACAGTATCTATAGAAGATTATCACAGCAGAAAACATACTGTATAACAGATAATCTGTCAATTTAACAATGCACATTGTCAGCTGTCACAAAAACAGTGATTTTATAAGGGAGAAAGCCCATGCCCTGCACTCTGTTCACCTCAAAATTTCTAAATATATTAACTCAGAAACAGTCACCCTAGAGATGTGGAGAAACTTATAGTTCCACAATCGCACCACATAGCAGAGGTTCAAAAACATGACAGCTGATCAAAAGTTTAACTTCTACAGTCATAGCCATATATCCCCCTAGAAAACAACTGCATTTTCCACAGCAGAACCACAAGGAACAGTATTAGTGTCAGTCCATTTTTTCTGTACAGGCAGATATTAAATGCTGGCAGTAAACAGCCCAGCCTCTCATGGCAGTAACTTTGGTGGTTGATCACAGATAGAAGATCAGTGAACAAAGGGATCCAGTGAAGCTCTCACTGTGATGAAAGGATGTGAAATAATGCAATGTTATGCTGCTTATTGGGCAGAAATCCTAAGTTATACATATGTTAATAAATTAGATCCTAGTGATGAATGACAAGAAACGAATGGATATTAATTTTCACTTCTATGATACAAAGTAACAAGGCAGCTGCAAAGTTCAACTTCATGCGAAGTACAGAGGCAGGAAACTGCACTCAAATGACAGTTATGTTCTTGTTCCATTATACAGAGCTCTGGTAACATCACATCCAGAGCAAAACATCATGCTAACAAGGCCACAGAGTGAGATAAAGCAGAGAAATGTTAACAGTAGAGAAAATACTTAAAATAATAGGAAATGAACAGTAGTAGGAAAAAAGACAAAGTACTTCAGAGTGAACATCCAGAAGAAAGAAGTGCTATAGTAGGGATGCATTGTATTATTTGGTGTAAAATAGAAAAAAAAATAGGCTTGAAAAGCGAGGACAGGAAGGAAGACTGGGGCATCAAAGCAGGCAGAGAGGGACAGAGATATTATACTAACTTTGGAAAATACTACTTTGTGGACAGGTTGGCACAACGCATGTCAAATCAGAGGTTCAAATACAGGAGGGGAAATGGAAAAAGTCATGGAGTCTTTTCAGAAAAAAAAAGTAAATGCTACATGTCTAACATGGCAAAGCAGATTTGGTATCATGCTGTCCATATTATCATATAGATACATAAATAGTCATAGAGTTAATCAAGTCACATTTCATCAATCTGTATGTTAACTGTCAAACAACTGAATCCCACCAAATGACTTAGAAATGGGGGGGATAAGTGGGCCTGCCCCCATCCCATGCCAGACTCACAGTAATGCTCAGTTCCCTCTAGTGGAATTAGGAGGTGTGAAGAGTGTTCAATGTTTTTTTTTTCATTGAGCTGTAGTTCAGTGGAGCTGAAAGTTGATAAAATAATACAGACCCATTATATACTCATGTAACCACAGGATTAATAGAATTAAAAGCTGAGAATTTTCCTAACTCGATGGCATACAACTAAAGATGTTGATGAAACCAGTAAAGGAACATGGCATGTCTAGTCCCCTTATTAATACTACTGCAGCACAAGGCTGCCACTGCAACACAAGTTAAAATGATAATCTGAGCGACTAAGAAGTAATGTCATACAGATCTGATGCATACTCATGGAGACTCTGTTTATAGAAAACTGCTAAAAGAATTTGAAAGGCTTTCTTCCTAAGGATGTCAAACTGTATAATATTACTGAAAAGAGATAATGACAAATGTGATGAGATGAAACAGAAGAAAACAAAAGAAATATTGCAGGTTTTAAAGAAATAAAATAGAGACTCTTATCAAGCCCAGTGAATGGGGAAAGAAAGAAGGGAGATGTAACACAAATCTCAGATGTTTAAGGAGAATCTAAAAAGTCAAAGACTAACAGAAGAGCCTGCGTAAACTGAAAGCAAAGAACCATTAATAAAGATGATGAACATTATGGTGCCATGAATAACAAAAAAAAGCAATTACACCAAGTTCAGATTTTTACATTTTATTTTTGGAAGGTTACTATTAATATCCTTACTTTCAATTAATTAATAGCAAGAGGCAAGATAAGAAATCATTTTTAGGAGTGTAACTGTCTCAAAAAAGAGGGACTATTTCTGAATACTACTACAGGGAAAAGATCTTTCTCCTGAGAATAGGAAGTGGGAAATTGATGGCAAATTGGAAGTGAAACTATCTATTAGGGAAGTTAATGGATAAATTAAGTGGAAGAATGTTTCCTTTATTTACCATCAGATACTGTACTGTTTCAGTTGTTAGAAAAATCATCAGTAAGAGAAGCACATACAAGTCAGCAATATGAACATGAAAAACAAAAAGAAAAGGTCGTAGCCAAGACTGCAATCCACTATTAAGAAGTTTGCACTCTGTTGCAAACGAAAAGGGCTTCAATAAATAGTGGATTGCAGTCTTGGCTACGACCTTTTCTTTTTGTTTTTACATAGCAATATGAACATGGCTGGTACAGAAAATACAGGACTAGAACCCTTTTTTTTTTTTTTTTTAACTGAGTCATACCTTTCAAACTCTTAGTGCAAAAATCTAGATAAAGCCTAAAATAATGGAATGACAAAGGCCCAAAAACAGGGACATATTTTAAATATTGTTTTTATCGACTAAGAAAGGTGCTAAAATAACATGATTTGCATTAGCATGCATTTTTCTAAAGGATAAGCATTCTGAAAGTCAAACACAAAACACATGCTGAACTCGTATAGTCAATAGAAACTCAAATGTGGGGAAGAGAGTCTAGAATAGACATGTCCAACCTGCGGCCCTCAACCTCTAACTGCAACATCGATGTACGCATGCCCCAAAACAATTTTTTTGTTTTGTGTTTTTCGCTCCCATGACCTGTAATGCTAATGTGGGTGTGCGCATGCACCAAAGCACCCTTCTAGTTTTGTTTTTGAGCCAAAAAAGGGTCAGTGTGTTTACACCATTATTTTGCGCCGAATAATCAGTGTGTGTGTTCTCGCTGAAGAGGGACTCATGTATGGATTTGCCACTGTTGCCTTTGAAAGGGACAGCAGTTACCTGTGTTAATAGGCAAGTACGGAGTGAGTGAGTGCATGCATGAAAGCAGAATCGTGTACGTGAAAGTAGAAGAAGAATGTGCGTGTGTGTATATGTGTGCATGACAGAGAGAGACGCATGCACAAAGAGGCTAACAATGATCAGTCTACCTAATGAACACAAACAAGTTAGCTCACAAATATATCATGCAATAAGAGTACATTTTCATTAAATTGTGGCTTTCCTGACAGGGAGAGTGTTGTATTGAACATGAACTCATACCTCTTAACTGTATGGATTTTCAAAGAATGTCTGGATTTTTGCCTCATCTTCCAATTTGTGTCTTTTGCTTAGGAACTAAAAGTAGTCATCCAAGGTAATGCAGTTCCAGGGAGTAAGAATGAGACAGCAGCCTATGGTTAGTGGGTCAGTAGTGGACTGACTATGTGGAACTGTAGCATATAAAGTTGTATTGTTTTTTCAGACAAACAAAAAAGCACCTAGTACTGTTTTTTCATTGGTGGGTTCTAAGCAGTGGTAGATTGGACAACAGTAAGCATAGCTTTGGCAGATAATCAATACTGGCAAATCAATTGGGCACAATGTCATGTTTTAAATGTTGAGGATTTTAGTGTGTATGTGTGTGCTTATGTGTTGGGAGTGCTGCAACAGTAGGTGATTATTAAAGACAGAGACTTACGGACTGTGGAGAATATGTTTCTTTGTTTCAAAACCTAATACTTGGGTATGCATGCCAGAAGTAGATTTTTTAAGACATAGCTTCTTGCCATTTACAGTGGATGGATATTTACATTTAATGGACAATGTATTAGCATGGGCCTGTGGGGTTCTGAAGGATGCCAAGTCTACCACTGCCAATGTCTTGTAAAGTGACCTGGAAATGGATATTGGGATGTTACTGAAAAAATATAGTAAGTGGGCTTAGAAATATAGTTTAATTAAACAAAGTGTACTTTCAATTTACAGGCCATAATTTAATTTATTTCAGGTAGTCCAGATACTGGTAGATTGTATACCATTAGACTTAATTAGGGAGAGCTGTCATTCTGGGGAAACAAGCAGCCCTAAATTCAGTGAAACCTCTGTGGTTGCTTGCAGGTAGGAAGTTGCAGTATGTTGATGCAATGTGTTTTATTTATTATTTTTAATGCATTTGTCATTTCAAAGCATGGTTTTCTTTGATGCAAAAGAAGACAGGACTGAATGAGCCATATAATGTTTAACTGACAATAATGGGATAAAAGATTATAAGTGATGTATAATGTTTGCAGCTACAGTTGTTTCAATGGTGTCTGTGATGCATAACTATTTTTGGGACTGTGTCCCACTTTTATTTTTCGCTTTGTCCAGATTTCTTGCTCTAAGGCTGAGAGGTATGGTTCCCATACTAAATCTGAAGTTGTATTTACCTTGGAAAACTTTTTGGCATAATTATGAAAAACAGAGCCTTTTTAATATCTCTGCTTATTTCCAATATAAACTGCCATGTAACCTTGCAAATAACCTTCTTATTAAGCTATTTTACTTCTTTTGGAATTGACAGGTATGATTCATCTGTTCGGACATAAGCATAGAGTGCTAATGTGACTGATTTCTTGCAGCAGTCTGTGGTTTACATAATCACAATAAATGTTCTGTGTTTCTGGGTGTGTAATCAGTTTAACAGTTTTAAAGATGTTTTCCAAAAATAAATAAATATATAATAAATAAATAATCCTCTCTACACTTTCAGCTATTGACAAAGTCTGGGAATTTGTTGTATTCAAAAGCGAAGGTCAGCATTACAGCTCAGTAAACTTGTCAGTCTGTGAGTAACTTCTGCACAAATTAAAATGTCTGAATGTCAAATGGCTTTAGATTGGAGGGAAGTTTATTTTTATTTTTTTTTTTTATTTTACATTTGTTTACCGGGAAAGTCCGAATGGACACAGGTCCATTTTCAGCGGGGGCCCGGGGAGAAAAGCTCCAAAAATAACACAAAACAATATAATACAATACATGAGAGAGAGAGAGAGAGACAGCAAATTATGGATGTAGTACTCATACAATATGGCAGATATTACATCTCGTAACAGTGAGAATCACTGAGGTAGAGAATAAACTTAAAAACATTTTTTTTTTACAATTATAATTACAGCAAGGCAAATATCAATGAGTAAAGTTTTTAGGAGAAAGCTGTTTGTACATAGCTGAAGCTCTGAAACAATCTTTTGGTATGGATTAACCTGGAGATTGGCACATGTTATATGTTTATACCAGTACAGAGCATTATAGTTTATGGTTTTCCTACTGATTTACTTTTTGCTGAGCAGTTGTTTGTTTATTTATTGATGGTCCTTTTGGTGGTGGGAAATTACATGGATGAATCCATCTCTATTATGATTTTTTTTTTCAGATATTTTGACTTCCAGACAATTTCATTCAGTGAGTGTGTGTCATGTGATTACTGAGGTTGCCTATTTTACAAGTAGGGGCTTGTGTGTGTGTGTGTGTGTGTGTGTGTGTGTGTGTGTGCAAGAGAGAGAGATTTAATATGTATACTGAATATAAATTTGCAAATGGAATTCTTAGTTAAACATGCCCCTCTTCTTGGGGCAACGAGACTCAAATAACCAATATTAGATCTTAGCCATCCAGCTGGGAAAGGTTAGTATGTGGATTTTCCATATGGTTTGATGAAGGCTATGCTACTTACCCAAGGACTACATTAATGGCTATCCATCCAGCCATCATGTTGCTGAACTACATTGTTTGATAATGAGAGGAGCTTTTTACAGAAGTTGAAGGTTTTTGTGTCAAGAACCTGTACATAAAAAGTGGCTTGTTTATGTTGCAGTGAAGGCTGTGGTCATTGTAGTGAGCGTTTTAAGTATAACCAGTATTTCTGAGGTAGAGAAAGTCTCTTAAGGCAGGATCTTTCTTAGCCTGGAAAGCAAGCCAATGATGACATTTATAGGGGCCAGTGAGAGACAGAGGAAAGCAAGAAGCTTTTTAGTCTGTTTGGATAACTAAGTGAACTTAGTCCTTTGACCTTTTTTGTTATAAATGGTTGTAGTCTTTCTTTTGGCAGGGTGTTTTGCTGAGGGCACATGCCAAATGGGGCATTGTACTCAATAATGGCTCTTGTAAAGGAAGAATACAGGGATGTTATGACCTCCTTGTCCCTGGATGAGATACCCTTACTAATGAAGTGGGCCATGTAAAAAGTTTTCCTTACAACGGAGACAACGTGGTAGTCAAAAGTCAGGTTTCTATCAACCTGGGTGCCCAAGTACTATATGACTTATTGCGTGCTTACAACATTGTTATTAATGTGGTAATTTGTGGGGACATCACTCTCCTCAAAGGGGATGATGATGCATTTTTTGGCATTTAACTTGAGGCCATATTTCTGACACCAGTTATTTGTTTGGGTGAAACCCTCTTGTAGCTTATTCAGAATAGTTTTATTAAGTCAATAATATGAATTCTTTACTTTATTGCAAATTTGTTGGGTTATTTTTGTGGATTATAGTATTGTAAGACTGCTGATGTTGACATTTTATGTAGCTGGACTGCTGGAATGGTTTTCCCAGTGAGAAATGCTAGTGCTGTAGTGAATATCTGTTTATTTGCAAAAAAAAAAAAAAATATATATATATATATATATATATATATATATATATATATAAAGTAAGATGTTAGAGTTAACTGTTAGATTAGAGAATTAGAATTAGAATGAGAATTAGAATTTTAAGGCAAATATTAGGCATTTATTACATTTATTCATTGTTCAAATGCACCTACAGTATAGCCAGGAGGTCGACTGTGGTCTTCCGGTGCAACAAAAGAGTTAACTATATGATATATTTTATATGCGGCCCCAAGACCATTTCTGTTCACTCAATGCGGCCCCAGCAAGGTTGGACACCCCTGGTCTAGAATGAAGTGGAGATCAGCTGTATATTATAGAAATAAAAAGTTTCACTACATTTTTGAATGCCTCATGAGAAAGTACAAGTGAACTAAGAAGGCTGGTTTTATAGGAAAGTAGATCAGAGATGTGTCACAGTAGGTACCCTAAACTAAAGACTATGACAGGAACAGGGTACACAGGCCACAGCAATTCCACCAACATATTGACGCGTTTCAAAATAGGAATCTACTACAGCAATACTCTCTTCCTGGTATATCAAAGGGTGGCCCCACAATGTCACTTGCCCACAGTGCAAGGCACGCTGGGACATAAATCCAGTCACCGTTTTCCATACAGATCAATACCAGTAGAATTTCTAAGTGTGCACCATCACATGCATTCTTTTTGTACATCTCTCCATCCTTCAACTGACTGCAATTGTGGAGCTGCAATATACAATTAATACCAGTAGATTTTCTAAGTGTGCACCATCACATGCATTCTTTTTGTATATCTCTCCATCCTTCAACTGACTGCAGTTGTGGAGCTGCAATATACAAGCCTGAGAGTGCTTTTCTACCCTATCAGGGGTGCCGGGAAGGGCAAGAAACACAATTTATGTTTTCACCCTTACGTTTTTGGATACTAGTGTTCGGTATTTCTGATCTTTGCAGTTTTGCCGTTCCATGCTTCATATATGGCAGAAGTAAAATTAAGAGTTTAGAGAACCTGCAGAATTACAACTTCAAAACTAAATACTCCACTGTAACAAGTTCTAGTCTCTCACTGTTTAACTTGAAATTGTTATATACTTACAGAATCTATTCTAGTTACATGGATTAATATTTTAAAGAAAATAGATGAATAATTTGCTTCTGTAACTGAATATCCAAGGCCATTTTAACTAAAATGCATTTCTATTCCACCTAAAAAGACAAGGATGAAAAGCAGCAGTAGTTAAACATAGAAGTGTGCATTCAACTTGCAATAACAGCTAGTCTGGGTATTTCAAGTATGTGGCTAATACAAATCTGTTACATATCCAGATGCAGTCTATGCATGTGGAGTGCAAACAAACATGGGTGGCATAGTTTAACAGTATGCATGGGGAGTGGCAGCAGAACACCATAATTAATATGCTGGGATCTAGCCCACGCATATGACCAAAGACCAGAGCAGTGATGTGGCTGCAATTCATGGTTTCTCCAGCTTGTCCATACCTCTAATTACTAACAAGTCAGTTCTTGAAGCAAACTGTCCGTGAATAACAGTAACTCTAGTTAAACTCTGTTTTTCGCTGGATCTGGCATACTACAGTCGGGCATTTTTTTTAATAATTAGCACTACTTTTCTACATTGTTGTAGGGTGCTGTAAGCCTTCTGTTTGCTATAATAATATAAGAAGTAGAGCTATACAGGACGGCAAATGGGTAACATTTACATTCATGAAAATGGGGCTTATTACTACAGAGTAATGTAACCTTATTCTGCAACCGCATGAAACAAATGTATGCATATGCAGCTGACTGTAAGAAATCCTTTCATTTATTTCTGCCTGCAGCAATTCATGAAAAAGAAATACTAAAGACATAAAATTTACATATGGATCTTGGTACTTCTATGAAATCCAGGAAGGTCTTCTTCATTGGCTGTGAAGCATTGTAAGATATAGCATATGAGAAAAGTGCTATATAAATGCAAATCTCTCTTCCTAGTCAGTGATGGGGTCAAACAGATAGGGAGAGGGCAAGGTCATGAAACATTTTACAAACAGCAGGTCACTTTTTTTAATGGATGCCATACAGGGAGCCAGCTGCAGTGACAGGAGGATGGAAACTATTTGGTTCCATTTGTTGTAACAAAATAGCAACTGACCAGAATTATAAACTCAACCTGATTGATAGACTACCCAAATGTGCTGTAAGGAACACAGAGAAGTCTTATTTGCTCCCCTTGTGCTCTGTCAATTGCATGATTTTACCTTAAAATATTTTTTTTGTTTTGAGTTTTATTAATGTTATTGTGATATCACTATTCAGCATTTTGAGTACCTGTATCTTGTTATAGTGCCAAATGTTATACAATCAAACCATACTCACCACAACAGTTTGTATCTAAATAGGCACTTCCAAATAGCTATACCTGTATCCATCAGAAGCATTTCTTACAAGACCTAATGTCCAAATGATTATTCGATGCAGAGACTAACCTTGCACATGAATTTATATTTCCTAGTACACTTGCATCTCAATACATTAGTCTTAAATACTTATAAAGCAGACAGACTGAACATAAATAGTGATAACATGAATAAGTGAGGTTCAGACTGCTGGGTTGACCTCCCTTGGTAGTTACGTTAATCGATACAGAATCATTGTCTAGAGCAGAATGGTAAAGGCAATCCGTTTTTTTACTTATAAATATTATGAGTCATACATTTTTCATTTTGTAGGGTCTCCTTTAGCTCTGTTGAGCTGCCATTTAGTAGTTTTCTACCAACAGAAAATAAAAATAAATGAACTTTGTATGTCTTTTATTTTCATTTCCTACATTTTGTGACTTGTTCTTAACATTTCATTTTCCTTTAATGCCAAAGAACAAATCCTACTGCATGTTTAAGATTTGAACAAATAAAGCAGAAAAAAAAGTTTTATAGTTAAACAGCACTTGAAGTTTTATTAGGTCTGCCACTGTAACTTATCAAGCATCCTTACACACATGCATACATTCCATACAACACGCGATTCTATTAGTGCAGACACCTTCTTGAGGATTATAATTAATGTTAGTTTCATCTAGAGCCTCTTTAAACTGTTTAGTGTTCCTTTATGAGAAAGGTGCTTAATCAACTCTAAGTGACATCCAAATTATTTTATTGCATTTTAATAGGTAAAGGTCCAGCTTCTTCAGGCTTGCCTTGCAAGTCAGGGAAACTTCTATCCATGTTAAAACTACATCCTGTCACTCTTGGTGACTTTTTATTTTATTTCTTCCTGAGACTTGAAGAAAAATGAATAATATTCTGTAAAAATCAGTAAAGTCATGTATAAGGCAATTTTTATTTTCTTATTATACCCTAGGATAAACATTCTTAATGAAATCCAGAATTTGTGACAAATTACTCTCTGCATCAGAATCTACAGCCATATTCTTGTCTCAGAGTTCATCAATTATAAGTACTATTTCTCTTCTGCAGTGTTCTCTTCCAACAGTTTAGAGAAAAGACCAACTTCATTTGAACTGCTCAAGTACTTGATTTTGTATTTCTTGGTGTAGAATAAATTTGCCTCTCTGATGACTACATCTATAGGCTCTGACTGCTTACTTATTTCATGTTCTGTTAACTTATTTACTTTGTTTATATAAAATTGTTAACTGGGGTAGAGCACTGATCTCAATAGTTCATCTCAAAGATCATGATCACCATAATCATCAATCCCCCCTTTCCCCCATTGTCTACAAGAGATTGTGCTGGCACATGCACTAACACCTCTCTCAGTTCAGAGCTCCTTTCTTACCTTTAGCAGCCATGGCTGTCTGGCACAGCTCTTCTCTCATGCAAACCATTCTTCTCTTAGCTGGATGCTGTCATTTCCTCTTGCCTTATTTCTCTCTGTTGTATATTGTCTTCACTATGGTTTCCACACAAGACCAAACCACTATAATATGTTATCCTTGACCTTCTCTGTAACTGATGCTACTTTAGGCTTCTGCTATGATGTCATTATTTCTTCACCTGACCTAAAGTGTGCTTCCTACTATCCACCTCAGACACCTCATCTCTATCACCTCAAGCTTTACCTATTCTGCCTTCACTGCCCAGATTTCTGTACCATACAGTAATACCACTGTTTTGTATATCTTACTTTTCAACTTGTTTCGGCATTCCTTTGTTTACACACAACCCTTGATTTTCAGTACCAGTTACCTGCAGCATGCCTAAATTTAGCTTGTCCTTCCTCTTTCATATTTCCCTTCTCTCCAAACAACCTTCCCAGATACCTGAAGCTATTAAACTGTTAAAATAATTTTTTTCTAGCTCAAGTTTCAGTTTCCAATTTCTTCCACTTGTTGCCATGACAACTGTCTGTTTTGTACTGCATTTCCTCCCACATGCCTTAAATTTTGCATTTCATTCCCCTGTCATTTTCCGGAGCTCCTGTTCCGAGTTTGCTTGTAGTGCCATATCTGCAAACAGCAACTTTGTGATCTGTCCCCTACAAACTGTACACAAATGTAGTTTAACAACAGTATGAACACAGCAGGGGGCTCAGAACTAGACACTGATGTACACCTACTTCTACTCGAAATCCTTCTGTAAATTTAATCACTACTCATACTTTGTGTCATTAGGTCCTTGTAGAGAACCCACACTAATTCTACCAGTTCTTCTGGAACCTCAGACTATTGCAAGACTACTCAAATCAGCTTACTTGGAACCTTGTCACATGTCTTCTCTACATTTAGGAATGCCCATTTGGTGTCTTTAGTCATATCTAGCTTCTTCAACAATATTTGTGTCACTGAAAGCATCAGGTCAGTTGTGCTACATCCTGATCTAAATCTGAACTGCTCAGTTCCCATTTTAGACTCTACTAATCTTATTAGTTTATCAGTCACACAAACTGTCAATTTTCAGGTAGTTTGTTAGCAGTTTGATAATCCTGTACCACCAACAGGTAGAACATCCCTTATTAATGCTGTCTGATGACTTATCTTCTTTATCTGTCTGTCTTTACGTTGTAACCTGACAAGAGTTTCTAGTCATTTTCTAGAAGCCAGTAAAGTTTCTCTGATGCTTTGATCTTTGACTCTGTGACAACTGCTTTAACTTCTTTGTTACTCAACCAGTATTCCTTCTTAGTCGAGTCTGTCTTTTCTATCTCCCATGTCTTCTGACTTTTAAGCATTTCCTAGACAGATGCATTCCATCTTCAGCTTTCCTTATTTCAATACTTGGCTCTAGCACTTGTAGCCTGTGGTCATATAGCCTTTTACCTCTATCCTTTGCACCCCTTTGATGGCTTCCATCTCAGCACCTTCCACTGGTATGTTGTTGCCCCACTTGTGTGATGTCTGAGAATGCATACACCAACATTCTGGTTGCTATTGCAGTGACCGTCTCTGTAATGATTAGTTGTCCAAGCCAGATTAGACCATCTCTCCTAGATCCTTTCCTGCACATTTGCCATAATTTCCACTCTCCAATATGGTATTTTTTTATCTTTCTACCTTTCCCTTTGATTGTCTGCCTCACTGGAGTAGCATGCTTGCCAAGTAGCCTAGCCCCAAGAAAAGGGCTGCTTGCCCTATAAGAATGGCTGCACCTCATGCTAATAGGACACAAACGCTGAAACAGTTAAATAAGGAAGGAGGAAAAAATAAAAAGTTTATGTAGGTTTTATTCTCTCCCTCAACTGGTTGTAATATGAATGGTAGCCTAACTTGTTTTTCCTCTTAGCGAGCACATCACCAGGGATACATGTGTAAGGAGCCTCTACCCTTCTAAACCATACCATCCTTGGCCCCCCCCGCTTTTCATTTCTTCACCAATCAGCTCTACTCCAATACACTTCATGCATCAGTAATACAATATGCAGATGACTCCACCCCGATATGTTCAGCCTCCTCCTTACATGAACTACATACCATAACTCAAGATTCCTTTCTGTCTGTGGAAAATTGGCTCATGGATTCCCAACTCATATTAAACCCCAATAAAACTAAACTACTTCTATTTTCCCCAACCAGAACTCCCTCTCCCTCCCCGACCTTCACAATCCATTCCAGAAACAAAACTGCCATCCTCCCAATCACTCATACCAAACTGTTGGGAGTCGGAATTGACAATAACCTCAAATAGGATATCCACATCACTCAAGTCATAAAAAAGGTCCACAAAAAACTAGGTCTATTATACAGGAATAAGTAATTTTTAACTGCCAGCACTAAAGCTACTATTGCCTGTACTCACCTCCTCTCAACCCTCCTATATGCCAACCATATACTCACCAACCTCCGCAAAGCCGACCTCTCCAAATTAAACTCATCTATTACAATAAAATAGCTAAATTTGCAACTGATGTCCCTTACAAAACTCACCACCGTATATCACTTAAACAACTAAATTGGCTAGAACTTCCTCATCTACTCCACTTCAACCAACTAACAATTGCCTCTAAGCTCCTACACAAACCAGAAAACACCCCAGCTCTCCAAAATCTTATAAGACAATATACCTCCACTAGACCCCTTCATTCAAACAGCAAACTCCTCCTAGATGTTACAAATGCCAACAACTCAGCAGGTGAATCTCTTTTCTCCTATTATACTTCTAAAACTTGGAACAACCTTCCATCTCCTCTAACCAATATTAACACTTTGACACAGTTTAAAATCCTACTAAAACATTTATATGACACATGGCTTTGCCCTTGTAACCAACCTGGCTAACCCCACTGTCAGCATTACTAAACTTTGACTACCTTTCAGCTTATCTACCCAAACTCTTAGAGCCATCTATGCACAATTTCTCTCTCTGAACTGTACAAAATCATGTTTGAGTCAAAATGACCCACCTCTAGACATCAGTATGATCCCAGCATTTAACTCTCTACATATGTATTGTGAAAGTCTCAAAATATATTTATTTGCTCTAACCAGAAAATGATTTTACTATATCTCATGTATATATTACCTACATATCTTGACTATTTGCTCTTGTACAATTGACAACTATGTATAAAATGTGCTTTTATTTTTATATTTTTACTCTAATTGTATAAACAAATATGTGTTTCCTTATTATGGAATTCTTGCTACCTACAAGTGGAGCTTTTATCTCCAGGCCTCCGCTGAAAAAGGACCTGTGTCCAGTCAGACTTTCCCAGTAAACAAATGTTAAATAAAAAAATAAATATCTCCTAGCTAAATTCTCTAACCTGTATCTGTTTAGTTCACACTGAGATTGCTTAGCTATATTTAAAGCTGGTGTGCTGTTTTACTACTTATATGATGAACTTTCTAACAGACATCCCAGCAGCTCTAGAAACTACCCACTCACATTTCCTGTTACTGAAAACATGAATGATTGTTTCTTCTCCTTGCAGTCCCTCTAGAAGTTTGTCTCTATCCACTTCATTCCCCTTCGCTCCACTCTGGCTGACCCCGCTCCTCTACCCTACCCCTATTCCCTCTCACCCCCACTCATTACCTTTATAGTTATCTAATATATTGGCATCTCCCTTAATACTCTGCAATCAATAATCCTCACCTCTCCTCCCCATCACCTCCTGTCACCCGTCTCTTACTCCCACCTCTAAAACTAAATTTTCTTCACCACTCCTCCCACTTATCTCAACCTTACTCCAATCTCTTCACTACACTCTCATAACCATCTTAATGCAACTTCCACCCCTCTATACAACAGCTCTCCAACACCTTCTAAACTGTACTCTATCCCACTTTTCTTTGCACTTTGGTACACTCTATCCTCACACGTCTCCCCTTTGCCTCTTATCCCTCTTCACTTACATTCCTCTACCTAGCTTCAACCCCTTCCTCTCTTCACACTACATCCCCTTTCTCTCAACACTATTCTCCCATCTCCCCACTTATCATTACATACTTACCCCTCTAATGAAAACAACTTCACAAATCTACCTATCTACCCAATCTTTCCTCTTTGCCCACTTTACTAAAACACCCCCTTCTTTACTCCCCCTCTATTCTTCGATATGCTTCTGACTTAATTCCTCAGTCGCCTTCTAGTTCTACTATCCTACCACTCCTCATATCACCTACAAATTACACCACTGCATTTTCCACCAGCCTCCACACTCACCACCTCTAATAACCAAACACTACTCTATTTCCCCATAATACCCTCTCTCATTCCTCCAGTTGCGTCCTCCACAAAATCAAAACATCACTCAATACACATATCCTTGCAAAACCGAAGCGTAAAATTCACCTTGTCACCTAACACCCCAAACTCTATCCTATCCCCTTATTTCCCTTCTCTCTGGTGACATTCACCCCAACCCTTGGTCATTCTCTAACCTCTCCAACACCACCATTAGTACACATCCTCTATCTCATCTCCCTAACTTTCCCAATAACGCCTAACCCTTTTCTCTCTCAATATTCATAGCATCATGAAAAAATATGTGAATTCCATTCTTGGATCACCCACTACTCACCCGACAATCACTAACTGAAACCTGGCTCAAAACCCATCACTGACTCAGAATCCCCACCCCCACCCCCCAGATACAACATCCTTTGCCTTGACTATGCTAACAAAAAAGGTGGAGGCATTGCCATTCTATATGCTGACCACTTAAAGCTCTCACCTGTGCCAGGCCCTCCTCTTCTCTCCAACCAGTTGAGCTCCTAACAGCAAATTGTAAACTCAATGACCATAAAACCATTACTATTGCAGCAATCTACATACCCCCTGGTGACATCCCACAACTAGAACAAACTCTTGCAGAGTTTTCACAAAACTTAACCAATAAAACTAGTCTACTAGGTGATGTCAACATTAACTGGCGAACACTATCCTCAAGACACCCTGCTCTTTCATCAATATGTACAGCTTTACTCAACTTATCTCCATGCCCACACACCTTAACAAGCCTAACACATCCTTTATCAACTGCATACTAGTCTCCAATCCTGACATGTAGCACCATCCAGAAACTCTACTTTACTTCATCAGTGACCATGCCCCAATTTGTGTCCAAACATACTCCTCCCACCTCCAAAGTCCACAAAAATCATAGAATGTGGAAACCTTTCTAATTTCCTCCTCGAAGACTTCAACAACCTGCTCTCTGCTATTAAATGATCTTTTCTATTTTATCTTCACCTTAATGAAGTACTCAAATTTAACTCCACATTTTTCACCTACTCCACACACACACACACACACACACACACACACACACACACACCATGAAAAGTAAGAGTAAAATCCCACTACTACCCCTTGCTATCCCAAGCCACATGAACTGTAATACATAAAAGTGACAAAGCTCTAGATCAAGACCAAATCCCCTACCCACCTTCAAACCTACAAAGAACTCTATAACCTCTCCAAAAAAGAAGTCTACCTTGACAAGAAAAAATTCTACCTAAAACCACAAAGTACATATCAAAACAACCCTCAAAAATTCTGGAAAGCTATCAGTCATATCTTCCACCCAGATGACCCCAATAATCCTACCTCCTGCTCAGATAACCCAAACCTCTAAACAGCTACCTTGACTACTTTATTGATACTATTAGTAAACTAATCCAGTCTGTTAACTACTCAATCGCCACCAACGCCTGCCCCCCAGTTCGAACCAAAATTCCTCCTTTTCACTTAAACCTTTCTCTAATTACATAAGCATGCTCCTCCATAAACTCAAACAGTGTTCTCCCTCAGTGGATAATCTACCCCCACTCTTTCTTAGGCTTCCTGCAAACTCCATATCCATTCTCATCAATTGCTTAAGAACAAAATCCACTGACTCCTCACTTTGGAAACAGTTCATTATACCTATTTACAAAGGACACAACTCTACTAAATTTTGCTAACTACCACCCGTAGCTATATTATCCCCCTTTCCAAGATACTAGATAAAATGTGTTCACAAACAAATCATGGATTATATGCTACTTGAAAATGTACTCACCCTACCAAACACAGATTTAATCCTAACCACAGTATCTGTACAGGCCCTTATCTCCTTTTCCCACTCCACTACCCTATCTAGAAACAACAAATTGGTCTCCTTCCTCAACCTCTCTAAAGCCTTAGAGACTTCTCTCACACCATCCTCATCTCTAAACTACCCAACACCAACCTGTCTTCCTCAACCATCTCATAATTCTCTAGCTACCTCTCGAACTGGCAACAATCAGTAAAATGGCTCTTGGCTCAATCTCCCTTCCTACCCATCCAACTGGGTGTCCCTCGAGGATTTATTCTTGGTCCTGTCCTCTGACGTCTTTACAAACCAACTCTCTACCTCCTGTCCTCTCTCTATTCTCTTATAATATTCCAACAACTCTACCATTATTCTCTACAGGAGATACCATCTCTGAACTACATACCCTCATCCAAAATTCTTTAAAATCCATAGAAACATGGCTCAGTAACAACAAACATGTTCTGAATCACAAAAATACCAAACTTCTGATATCCCTCACAAATATCTCTCTCCCACCAAAAATCTGACTTCTCTATTACCTCATCTAACACATCCATCAATGCAGAACTCCAAACAAAACTCTTGGGAGCCATCAGAGATGATCAATTTAAATTTGACCTCCACGTCTACCATTGCATTAAAAAAAACAAAAAGGTAGGGCTATTAAACAGAAATAAAGTTCCTTACTAAAAATT
>NC_056748.1:569435413-569466489 GCF_019279795.1 Protopterus annectens
TATATATAGATATATATATATATATATATATATATACATATATATAGATAGATATATATATATATATAGACATATAGAGATATATATAGCAGGAAAAGTTACTCACTGCAGCCAGATACCACAAAGGGATAAGCATACCTTCTCAACTGTCCAGATTTTCACAGAATGTCCAGATTTTTACCCCATATTTTTTGTTAGTTCCTCATAAATTTTTTATTTTCTTGCAAATTATTTGCAAATCATTGAGGATTCAAGTCAGAAAATAATGACAGTTTCATACCCTTTTGAAAATTCATACTAATGCAAAATCTATTATTCCGTAAACTTTCTAAGTTGTTAAGAGCAATATTTAAAAATTGTCCCTATTTTTTGGTCTTTGCCCCTCCATTATTTATGGGTTAGTCCAGATTTCTTGCACTAAGAGGTCGAGAGGTATGTGTACAGACAGTATGAAATTGCTGAAATGAACTAAGTTTTAATGATAAAGAGAAAACAACAATGAGCTATAAATACAAGAAATGTGAAAGGGATACTGCAGCAAGGAGTAAAGCAATAGATACAAATATGTTACGGTGAAAGAAGCTTGGAAGTGAAACATTTATACAACTGTCTACAAAGACAATATTTTGTACATCAAGCCCTTTACTGGATATTGGGTTACAGAACTGTCATGGATAGAGTTGAAGAGTACAAAGCAGAAATACAAAGCCATCACCCTAAATAAAATGACTTAACTTACGCAATGTATATACTGGGCTGCAAGTAAGACAGACAGACAAGAAGAGGAAGCTAGACAGACATTACAAAGTCCCTTGAGTAAACTAAAATCATGAGTGTGAGAGGTGCTCACATTACTTTCAAACTCCTGGATAAAGCAGCAGCACAGGTTCAAAGGCAATGCATTTACTTTTACTATTGTTTTTTCTCAAAAATATATTTTGGAACTACTGGAAGGATTTCTTCCCATGATGCACCTCAGATATGAAAACATCTGTCTGTGAGAACAGTTTAATGGCAAGCTACTCATGACCCTTAAAAAAAAGTTCAAATTAATTTGTTTGAATCCAAAATGTTTCATTACTGGAGATATTTTGAAATCTGGAGGTATGAGAAGAGCCGCAATCATATAATTCAAATGAAAAGGACAAGAGTGAGAACATTTTGAAGTACATGACAAGTGCCACAAGATGATAACTAGATGTCTGAATACGCAGATTGCCCAAAGTCCAGGTGTGATCTATGCATGATCTTATGTGCAGGTTACTTAAACAGAGATATAGCAAGACTATGATTTAATCAAAGGTTTAAGAAAAGTGAATAGATGCCATTTTTATGTACATATTTATAACGGATTGAAACATTATCACTCTTGCTGCTATTACTGTCTTTAAATACGGACATACTGCTCTGAATACTTTGTTCTACGTAGTAACATTTTTACTTTTTGTATCTAATTAAACATCATTTGCATGCAATTAATGACAGTAAAAGTACTTCTCAGAATACTTTGTTCTACATATTAACATTTTTACTTTTGTATGTAATTAATGTTGAGCTTTTCTCCCCGGCCCTCTACTGAAAATAGGATCTTTAAAGGCCCAGTGGACGATCCCGGTTAGCAAATGCAATAAATAAATAAAATAGAAGATAAGAGTTTTGATCAAGGTCAAATACAGAACCCTTATACTCAAACTACAAGGTCCCAGTGTCTTCTGCTACAAAGCATTCTAAAAATACTACAGACTATGAACTCTTATTGCAGTGTCTCAATTAAATACAGGTAGTTCATAAATTTCAAAAAGTTCCTCTCAAAGTTTTAGACCATTAAAAAAATAAATGAACAAATAAAAATATCTTGTGCTGAAACTGTATGCATGTTATACATCTTAAAGCTGTATGCATGCTACACAAAATTTATTATGGGACATGGTTTATGGATTTCTGAGAAATATGAATGCTTTTTATGATAATTAATGTCTTTAGCTTATTTTATACACTGCTTATTTCATTATTTCTGCTTCTGTAGTCTGCAGCAAGGTTCCAGGCATTGAGTAATATATTAAATTGCTCCATGTTGATTCCTGTTGTGGTAAGACATTCAGTTGTACATGAACATGCTACTGGGACTTGCATTGTTTCAATTGTATGTGTTTGCTTGCTTCCTAATCTGCACCTAGTCTGTGCTGTTCCATAAGCTGTTTAAGTTCAGTGGTGTTGCAGTAGCTCATCTTATGAGGACTGCATTTTCTCCAGGGTGCAAACTGAGCTCTACATCAAAGCCTGAGTGAGCAGAAAATATGTGATAATGTTCACAGCAGTACTCTATTATATTATAAGTATGCTTGTAAATATTCACTGCATGTTATTATGGCATTTGAACCAAGAATACTGCAAGGTTAAAGGTTGGCCCTAATGCTCTCTCAGGAGGCAGCAGCTTTGAATATAACCAAATGGGATAATGGCCATGAATACCCAGAGGGGGCAAAATAGCACATTGTAAAGAATTTCACTGTGTGTTTTAAGTTTTTAGGACAACAAACATGCCAAAGAGATAGCTCATAAGCAGTCATTATTAATGGAATGACAAGGCTAATGTTAAGCAGGATGTCTTCACTGTAATAAATCTTGTCCCTGCTCCATTAGCAGTCCTTACAACTGAATATAGCAGTTAGGTTATAACCTAATATGACAGAATTGTATCCTTTCAATCTCCAATGTATTTTATAATGCTGTTAATGTCGGGAATAGCAACCATTTAAGCACACATTCTATAGCAAGTTAAAACACTTGAATTCTAAATGTGCAAACTGCTTTCATAACATGTTCTCTTATTTAAATAGATAGTCCTTAGCAGAAATAGCTTGTCTTAAGCAAGTATATCAATTAGGTTTTAAAAGAATTGTACCTAACCAATTTAAATAGATAAAATGCTATTTTATCTATATTAGCAATAGCTGAATCACTCTACAATGCAGAGATTGCTAACTCATATAATTGCATGCCAGACATTTTCCTTTTTTTAACGCAAAATATATTCCAAGCATATCTAACAGTACTGCAGTTTTATTCCTGAAAATCAGACTGGTACTGCATAAAGCAGGTTTTTATAGTGCATCTTCCAGTGTGATTACTGTGGCTCAAGAGAAATGAATAAATAGATTTATTTAAAAAAGCACTTAGTTTTTCCACATTTATATGGAATGTGACTGACTGAAGTACAGTGGACATGTCAATGACAGACACTGTTACTTTAGAAACATTTCTGAGAGATCAAGACACATGGGTCTAATGTTATTGGGTCCCATCTGGGATGGGATGCTATCATCTAAATTATACATGTGTATTTCCCAATGTTCCTCTGAGAATCCATCTCCAGCCAAACATCTTTATTAATTAATGCATATAGTGTGACACATACTTGGAAATCTGTTCCGGTATGGGCATCACTTTATTTCATGCTTTCAGTAAAGCCAATATGAAATTTAGCATTGTGTTACTTAATGTGTGTATATGTGACTTATGGTTTGATTTTATCTGTCAGTAGATGTGCTTCAAACTGAAAAGAAGAAATATCTATCAAGTGTACAAGGTTTGGGCAGTCAGCCAAGAGGAATGGTCAGTTGGCTGCATTATTTCTTAAGCCTAATCAGAGAAGACAAATTTGGCTTCTCCATTTTAGGCCTGCAGAACTGTGTGTTCTGTATAGGGAAGGAAATGTGTGTGTATCTCCACCCCACTGCAGGATTCAATATATAAAATATAATCGTGGAATGGAAATCAGATAAAAATAGCTTTGTAAACTAATAAATGCATTTAGAAATCACAACAGACCTCCTGCTGCACATATAATCTTCCTCGGACACTTAGTTACTAAAATGTTACTGTCTTTCGATTCTGGATCAGAGTTCTGAAGCAGATGACCTCTGCTAACCCATGAAGTATATTCACACATCAGATATAGGCATATTAGCATGGACATCACAAGATACATGCCATGTATGCAACAAAATACATTTTAAAACAATTTTAACTGTTCTCAAACATGATGGACTTTAACCTTATAAAAAGAAATATGCATGCATTACATTTGATTTTTTTAATTCATATGTAGTTAGACTTGCAGCACAAACAGGCCATTGAAGAGTCTAGTGCAAATTCCCAGTTGCCTTTAAACACTGTCTGGTTAAGTAACTTGCTCAGGATAACAGTAGGTGGAAGGTGGCTTATGGAATCAAACCCTGTTCCACAGGAACTATAGCTCACAGCCTTATTCCACTACACCAACAGCCAGAACTTTTTTCACTTTATTTTATTTATTTTAAAGAATGCCTAGATGACTTTGAGATGCACGTCTGACCTACTCCCTGTGGGAGTTCATTATGTAATACCAAAATTCCACAATCCCGAGACTCTGAATAATGACAACCAGAATCTCGAAAGTAGTGAATGGGGATTGCCGTACAGTGCGGAACAGGAAGTTTGCCATGCACTGCACTGTAGTGCAATCTCAGAGTTGGTATATTTAAGTTGCAGATGGTGTAGCGGGTGCAGAAGGGCTTGCCTCCCTGCATAACTGTTAGAATAGTTTGTTTTATGTTTTACTTTTTTAGTTCGAGATTCCGCAATCTCGAGATTCTGGAATTTTGGTATTACATAATGAACCCATCCTGTGTTATAGGAAGATAGGCATCACATGTCTCAGCTCATCCATGACGAGGGCTCTATGTTTACAAGTTAAGGTTACAGATCTGTAATGAACTACTACTTCTCCGGCAGTTTAAGAGAGTTAAGACTGTGAGCTGTCATTCCTGTGGCACAGGGTCTGATTCCTTCAGCCCACATTTACCTACTGTGTAATTGAGCTGTTTGCTCCAAGACATCGGTCACCTTGTAAAAGGAGTGTGCATCCATTGGATAGATACGGTTAACAAATTGATATATCATCACACAGGATGTACCCTCTGTTATCTTATGGAGTCATGTGATAGGAGACTATTTCTTTATCAAGCCCTAAGCAGCTGCTTCATTTGTTGTGCAGCAATGGGGAACAATTATGCACAAGCAAAAGAATTAAAGAAGGGTACTGTAAAATATATTTTGAGAAACTAAGCATATATATATATATATATATATATATATATATATATATATATATATAAAATGTATGCATAAATCTCTGTTGCATTTTCTTTGATGTTCTGCACTCAATGCTTAATGGTATATTAGTATATTATTTGACTTTTTCAGCAACTGCTTCTTCCAACCCACAAAGTGGAAGGATCTGGACTCTCAGCATCCAGCAACACTACCTGGGCTGGAGGCTTTTCGAAATGGACAGGTGTTAATAATTGTCACAGGAGGAGGGGGCTGCTGTGGTGTAATGTGGTTGTCCAAGTAGTCCTTCAGACAATATGATGGTGTGAGAAACAAATGGTAAACTAAGAGCCACCTTGCTGCACAGCCAGTGGTCTTAAATGGCACAAGTAGATGAGTGGTTCTATATCATGCTAGTTTAACAGCACACACACACACACACATCATCACATGTATACTGATTTGTGAGGCCAGGCAGTCAAATCTAGTTGTCCATTATGTGAGCTGCATGATTCATTGACAAGAAAAACAGCAGCACAACAGGGCTATCAATTGGAAGGTAGGGCTGTCCCATCAGGGATTCTGTGTCAAAAAGTAATAGAAGAAGAGAGATGCCCAGCAATAAACATAGTGGTCATACTGTTATAACACTACATGCACTCTACCTCTAAACATGCATCTCACATGCAACCCTAGCATATCTTCCACCCTTGTGCATCAGAGCTAGTCTCTTCATGTCCTCAGTTACTTACTGGAACATATTTCTGGTTCTTCATATGTTGTAAGAAAGGTACTAAACTGCTAAATAAGATGTTTAACACATTTATTTCTGTGTAGTTACTGCCACTGTTTATACCTCTGTGTATGTTTATCTTCTTTACTTCATCTGCCTCCTCCTTGTCCCTTTTCCCTTTTTCTCTACACATCACTATGGCTTGTCCCTTATGCATCCAGCCCCTGTTCTCTATTAGGTTCTTTTTCTGCCCTCTTATCACATGTTGCAGACAGTATGCATAGTCTTCTCTATTTTCTGATGTGCATTATCTTATGTGCAGGATACATACATTTTCCGCCAGAATCATTGCATATACATATTGCATCTCTCTCATTCACATAGTCCACACCAGACATATTGTGTTTGGGTATCTAGTGTGTTTTCATGAACACTAGTGTGCTGCATGGTTACCTTCTGTGTTGCTCTCTGTGCTCCTGCTGCCCTGCACAATTTTTCCCTACGCAAGACACTAACAAGATGGGTAACTCCTTGCAGGATTCAACTCCTTGATTATATAATCTGCATAGTCCATTGTGGAAAGCACCTGTATGTCAGATTGCTGGGTCTGCTACTGCTCCCAGAGTAGCATATACTGGCCTAATGCACATGTGCTTGGGGTTTGTGTCTATACAGGTTATAGAATGTGGATGTCTTTGCCTTGACTACATGGAGCAGGGCCAACATGAGCAATTTTAGCACTTTCCTATCAAATTCTTTGTGCCTGTATTTTTTGTCCCATTGTCCTAAGCCTGTGTTTCATTTGCTTTACTGCATGGTGTGTTATGTGTTTTGTTTGGCCTCAGAGTTGCAGTACCTATGCAATGTCTTGTTTCTTTCCAGAATATAGCACGCTGTTGTTGCCTTCCCTTGTGTACTGCCATTTTTTATTGTATAGGATATCTTGCATTTACCATCTTCTGGCAGAATGCTTGTGGCAGGTAATGTTCTCTAACAGCTTATTTGTCTATTATCCTGTTTCTGTATGTTTCATACTGTTCTTCTGGCCTACATGAATTACTCAGCATGCTTTCCTACATGCCTGCTATTGGTAATAATTTGTAACAGGTCTTTTACTTTTTTTTTTTTTTTTTTTTTTTTTTAAACACATTTTTGGTCTGGTTCATCCTGTTCTTTAGTTCTAACTCTTATAATTTATTATATACTTTCATTTCAGGGATTTATCAAGGGCCATGTTGTTCCTCTTTCGTTTGATTGCACCCTGTGATCCTCCATGGTACATTGTTTAGAATCCATGTGTCATTCTTTTGTTGAAAGTAATCCTTATGGTAGTTCACTCCACTGGTCGGCCCAGCACCCCCCACAGTTGCTGTGTCCTCCAATCCACACTACTACTCAATGTTTGGGGCCACTGGCAAGGACAGAGGGGAAGGTAGAAAGTGACCTGCTCTGGTGCTACCCCTCAGAAGCAATTATCAATAAGGTGGGGAAAGGAATGGGACAACAGTGTCCTAGAGGTGGTACAGAGTAGATGCTTGTGCCTGCAGCTTCTTCTTGCTACACATCAGAATTGTATATGCCCCCCTCCCATAAGCTATTAGTTTTTTGCAAGTCTGGGCAGGAATGAGGTGTGCCCTGTGAGGGCATACCAACCCTTGGGCTATACGACAGTTATGCATCTTCAGCCATCTTGCCACTTCCCAGACCAGCAATAGCTCCCAGGATCAACCACCAGCAGGGCTTAACAATGGTCTGCTTTGTCAGCACAATTCCCTCCCCACCCCCCCAGATACACATGCCTGTCTTCCCTGCATGGTCAATCTCCCAAGCACTAGTCAATAGTCAGGGCACTACATTACTGGTGCTAGCTTGAAGATGTACATCATGCAGAGGTTTTCCTCTGGACATTGTAGGTGTGTAATAGCATAGTTGTTTATGATACTTTCCTCTGTCATAAATAAAACCCACTGGACTTTTATATACAAATGTGTGTTGAGATGCATGTCAAATTCAAGACTGTGAAGTATTGTTTACAAGTTAGGTTTTTGAATACATTAATTGTCAAATCAGAAGTAGGACAAGACTGCAAAGGCGTGCACATTGTACAGATTTTGTCATGAAAGTGCCTTACATCTCCATATGAAATGAATGATGTAATCTGTATGCCTCTGGCTCATCACAAAGCTACTTCTTCAATCTTTGCATAATTTGAGACAGAAACCTAATCAAAGAAAAAAAGTTGCTGAATTTAGATGGTTCTAGGGATGATCTTCAGGATATCTGCCAAATACACTTGCATGCTCATTTTTTTCCATTGCTGTAGCTCGTTAAATGCAGAAGGTGGCATGATCAAACTTAATTTTCCTATATAATATTGCATGAAACATCAATATCATGAAAGCAATTCAGTAACTACTGTGTTCTAAAAAATAAATAAGCAATTAATTGGGTACGTTTTAAGTAATCTGTACACACTTTTAAGCACATTAAATGCTTACATTAAGCATTTTTGTAAAAATAAGGAAAGAAATCTGTTTAGTAAATTAATTCTGTACAAAGTCAAATATTTCTCAACAGTTAAATAGGTTGCTGATGTGGTTATATCACTGTGCACAATCTCTTTAAATGTTCAGTGGCAATAAATTAAATGTTTTATTTTAATGGAGAGAGAGAAAGATGGGCAAACTGTGCATTTCTGTATTCATGTTACTTTATATCTACTTGTAATTAAGATAAAAATGGTAGAAATTCTAAAAATACACGGACTTCATTTAGAAATTAAAAAAAAAAAACCTTTATGCATTATTACATGCTGTGGATGAGGCCTGCTTTTCAGTTTTTGGCAGATGTATTCCCTTACTGCTGTTTCTTGAACTGTCATGAGTGAGAGTATATATCCGATCCATGGATAATATTACCGACATTTTACAAGACAACATCAACAGCAACGTGATGTTTGTTTCAGTTTTATTACTTGGTACTTGGTGTTATGCATTGCTTTGTACCACTACACCTTAAATCCCTTTATATGATCACCAAAGACTTTATTTATAACTACATATAGGTTGTCACTGTTCTGCTTAAAGGTCAGGCAGTATTTCCTGACTATGAATGTAAATAATACCATAAGCATATTACACTGTCGGCTTGGCAAGTAGCGATACTCCTCATGCACTTAATAATCGTGCTCTGCCAGAAATGAACTTCCACAGTGGATTCATAACTTTGAACAAACAAAGGGTTTCCTCTCAGGAATGGAAATGTACCAGACATCTTCCCAGTTGTGCATCATTCTTGAGTAAACAAAAAAAAAAACAATGTGTATGCATTGCACATACTGATAAAATTTGAAATGGTTAAAACCAGCTCAAAATGCTTCGCTATAAATGTTAACTTAAAGTTAGAAAGATTATCAATGTTTAATTTATATAAAATATACCAATTTTTTAAAATATATATATTTATATACCAATTATGTAGTATTTGTTTTCATGCACCAGAGCAGAAGTATTATACCATTCAGCACTTGGCTGCAGACAATGTAATAAAAACATTTTATTACTGATGGCACAGAGTCTTGTATTGTTATTAAGAACTGAAATGATGACAAGTAAACATATCTTTCCTCTAGTCAAATGAAACGCTGTTGTGAAATATGTTAGCAATAAGCACTCTTTAATGTGATCTCCCCTTTGATTTGCTGTTGTGTTGGGTGACAAGGCACAAGGTGAAACAAGACATTACTTCAGTGACCCATAACTAGAACATGTCTACATAAAGCCCAAGTTTACAGAGCATGCTACAAGATAAAATAACAATCATGGAAATAAGACAGAAATAATAAAAGAATTGTAATAGTATGCTGCCATGAGCCTTAACACAATAATATCCTTTCAGTTCATGATTTACAGTGCAGAATGTATTCTAGCTTAACATAAACTTACTTTACAATATAGTTGTGAGTTGCACATTAAAAAAACAGCAATGATTGCTATTTAGTTTATTTGTACTACATATATCATATTAACCCTTGTTTACTCGCAGTAAACATTTTCCTACCAAAATCACAGAGACTAATGGTTGCAAAAAGATAATTTGAAAGTTGCCATATAGACATGTCAAGATCAGAACAGTGTTATAGTTTTGTTCAACTCTTTCTGTCCCAAAATTAAATGTATGCAGTAATCATGTATCTTGGCAAACAGAGCTGCCCATTAGCTTTTTGGCATAAGTTGCATGCTTTAAAATCCAGATGCAAGTTTTATTAACCTTACACACTTCTGACACTTCCACCAAGAAGGTAAACAAAATGTTGGCAGTTTAGTATTGTATGTCAGGTGATATGTTATGAATTACAGCAAGGTAATAAAGAAAACATTTATTTCAGATCTACAAAAAAAGATTCTCTTCTTGTGTGTCCAACTCGACAATCACATAAGAATCTTACATGTTCCAGAGTTATGATACTGCACCTCTTGATCTTTATTTCATCTCTAGTATACTCACATCCCAGTTATCAACTGCTATGGAAATCTGGGCAAAGACTTGGCTGTGCCATTCTCAAGATGTTACTGCATCCTGATTATGTGCTAGTCTCCACTCACCAGCACACACACACACACACACACACACACACACACCTGTATAATTTATTTGCACTTTAAGTTCATTTAGCTTGCTGCTGTAGCAGCCATAATACAGTGCACTCTGCCTGATTTACAGATAACCACTCCCTCATTTGGTTTGTCTGCGTCCCCTACTACGGACGCACAAATTCTCACTCACACACTCTATGTACCTCTAAGGAAGTGCTTCTAGTGGAAGGTTTGATGACGACTCAACTCTGTTATTCCTGCAAGCACCACCCTGTACAAGTTACTGTTAATGCATCCAGTGACAATATTAGTGTAGCCATCTTTTCTTTCTGTAAGAAATAATGCATTTAATAACCATGCAAGGAAAATGTTGAAGCTCAGAAGGATTACTGAACTGAGGAGGACAAACTTTCACAAAATGGGAAAGCAACTCAGAAAATCCCTAATAGGAAAGTAGGTGGTGCATGAATCTAGCTGTGTGCTTCAGAAATAAAACCTAAACATTCTATGTTGGAGTTGTGAGACAGACGTTGGAGAAGCCATCCAAGGAGAGAAGAGTGAACAACTGACATCTGACTGTCTATCCTGACAGGAAACAATTAGTAGTAAAATTGGTAGAGGGTTGAGTGCAGGCTGGAACATTTGGGACAGCAAAAAGTGCTAAGCATGCATTAATACATACTTTGGGCCTAAGCACAACACAGTACTTGCAGACTGCTAGATGAAACTAGAGTAGGATACAAAGCTCCATACCTTACAGGATGATCACCATAAGTACCTCAGCTTTCATCCTCAGAAAGCAGTTCAGCATCAAAAGAGGTAGAATGTGTGTATATGTGTGTGTGTGTATGTATGTGTGTGTGTATATATATATATATATATATATATATATATATATATATATATATATATATATATATATATATATATATATATATATATATATATATATGAGTGTGTGTCTAAGGGGCAAGCAGGGCTTTGTCAGCAAGGACTGGATCAAAAAAAAAACAAGGATATGCAGAACAATAGGCTTCCATCAAAGCTACTGCTGTAGTAGTAACAGCATATACTCTAACAAAATGACACAGCACATTTGGAAAAGCTGTATTAGATGCAGCTTCTTAGGCTGTCTGGAATTAAATGGGAATATATCCAAACTGCAATCACAGCATGCAATACACATCCAAATGAAAATTATATGCACATTTAAAATGAGGAAAACAACATTTAAGTGGATGACTTAGGTGGGAATGAAGATCACTGAAACATTTAGTGGTTAGGAAATATAATAAACAGAGTATGAGGACAGGAGGGTATACCAATAAACTATGGAGGGAGACAAGTGCCAATTAAAAGGAAAGGCAGATGGTTTAATTAAGAATGGATATCAAATCTTTTATGCATTCAAAGGGAAACTAAGAAATACAAATAGAGGGATAGCAAGACTGATTAAATGTCCAGATTCCAAAGTAATTTAGATCTGGGGAAAAAGCTTATAATACTTGAGCAAACATTTAAGATTCCATGAGAAAACTCGAGTGTTTCCTTCTGTGAGGAATCCAAAAGAAGAAAGGCACAAACTTTTGTGGGTGGAACCAGTCCCTCCTCCTGCTTCTAAAAGAATCCGTGTACATGTTGCCCCTCGCACTTTGTTACCTTAACCCAGAGGTAGACAAACATCAGACAGCAACTAAATGTACCAAAACAAACAAAAGAATGAAAGGAAAGGGATCATAACAGAAGGAAGGAAAAGTGGAAAGACCATAAATATAGAGACATATATAAAGATCTCCTGGAACACCATCATGCTGACCAAGATTTGATGCAGGAATGGTTAAGGAGAGGTACACTTAAACCAAAATATTAAAAATTCTAATAATGGCAGCCTAGGATAATGGATTGTGTAAATCTTCAATTACAAATACAGTGAAAACATGAGAGAAACAGATAAATGCAGGTTTGCTAAAAAACTATTGGGAACAGTTGCACATCTTCTAGTTGGGTATAACACATTCATGGCAGAGGGTCTGTATGCTGAAAGGCACAATAATGTGATGACTGTTGCACTGGGGATTGTGCAAACATTATAATATAGAAGTAGCTGAAAAGCATTGGCAATGTGAACCAGAAAGCATTATAGAGAATGATGAAGTTTCTATCACATGGGATCCCCCATTATCTACAGTTAAAAAAAATATATGTGAGAAAACCAGATATGCTAGTCCACGAAAAAAAGATGAAAGCATTGATCATTGAAACTGCTACACCCAACAATTACAGTGTCTTGCATACAGAGAGAGAGAGAGAGACAGTCATTAAATACCTGGATTTGCAGCCAGAAATGAGAACAAAGTGAAAGGAGGATGCACAGACAGTCACAAATGTAATAAAAGCAGATGTGCTAAAAATACATGTAACCCATATGAATTACAGGAGGAGGAAATACTGGGCACTTTATGGGTGCTGAGAAGAACACTATCGGCTAATGTCAAAGACTGAAACAATACTAATTTCATGAACTCTGCTCATACCCTGACTTAAAAATGGGATTCATTCCCATCATGGTACTGGAAACCCAAATACTTAGAGAAATTAAAATGGGGAAGGTATTAATTGCTGGCCCATACCTGAAAAGTTAGATGTATCCTCTCTGAAGACCCTTTCCTACCAAATGCATGCAGCAGAGCACTTGCAATAAAGTGCAGAATCATGAAGTTTCACATCCAAAAGTATTATACTGAATATTATACACATATTTATCTTTTGTTGCACTGCTTAATAAATGCAAATAATGGACAAATACTACTATATAGTGCAAAACAGCTCACTTCTTTTCATCATACCACTTTTCCCACACAATTGGGTCAAACATAGCAATCTACCCTTGCCTCCTCTGCATAGTTGACATGTATGTTATCTCCCACTAGCCTTTCAGTGTACCATATCACTGTTTTATACCCCTTCCTATACTCATCTCACCCCCACTAGACAGTAGGAAGCATTATAGCCCCTGTTATGCCCAGGGTTTTCAGACAGACTTGCCATGTGCTCATGAATGACATGTCAGCATACACGGCACTCACAAAACAAGATTGCTTTTCTTAGTGACTGAGTTCATAACAGAGACACAGCGGTGAAGATTAGGGCTATGACTTGCTAGACATATAGAGGCTTGCAAAACTACCCTATGCAACAATGGTTTCCAAAAAGTAAAGCAGAGGCATTTCTCCACACACAAATTATTTTTCCAAAGGGAAATCTATTTAACATTAACTAGATTGGGCCAACAATTACATGTTGGTGGATGAGATCAGCATTGCTGTCCTGATCTTTTTGGAATTCAGTCCAAAACAGAAGAAAATTTAAGTCTGACAAATGTTCAAATTTTTTCAGCATTCATGAAGGGACATAGAGGAAAAATACAAACTCCATACTGACAGACAGCTGAAGTGCCCACAAGAGAGAGAGAGAGATTGTTACCTCTCATTTCACAATTAAAATTTTCTTTAAACAACTCAAACACTATTGCTGTACAATAAACCAGTACTTGATAGATTTCACCCAAGAACTCTTACAGAATTAACAAAATATTCATATCACTAACTAATCCATTAACAATTCATGAGAGGAGGTAAGGTTTCTGAAACTTTATAGAAGCATATAATTTCTCTGCACAAATGAGGGAGCCAGTGCTGGAAACTATAAGCCTTTCAGTCTGGCCTCAGTGTAAGAGAAAATTACAGAACAGATGATGAAAAACAACAGTAGAATACCTGTAAGCCTGGGGGCTCATGGTCCAAGGCAGCATTTATTCACAATAGGACAGCAAAGTGGTGTGTGTGGCCTAATTAGACATCAATACTGCACAAGGCACATTTCTGCATAAATGAAATGCAGACTTGAGTACATCATAAGATGTAAGCACTAGCTGGCTAGACAGTAAGATGCATAGAGTAATAGTAAATAGGTCAGCTTAGATAATACAAGCATGGTAATTAGTAAATATTTTATATGTTGAGGCGGATTTTTTCCTCACTTTTTTTTTAAGTGACCTTGAATGAGGACCACAAAGAAAAAGACGCCTTTCTGCTGATGAAAAAGGTTAAACAACAGGACTGGTATTGCTACACAAAAAATAAAATAAAGTAGATATGATGGGAAGAGACATGACAAGACTGGGAATATAGAATCATCAGTACAATTTAAAAATATAATATAATGTACCCAAGAAGTTAAAATCTATGAAAGTGAAAGCACTTTCAGGTAAAGTTGTAGCAGTGACAAAACAAGGAAGAAACACAGGTTAGTGCATTGTACTGATGAACAGAACTTTTTCCAAAAACTGACCCTTACAACAAAATTGCAGTGCACATTGTAATGTGCATCAATTTGTAATGAAACAAAAGCCATAAATGTATGCAATAATTAAGACTTCTCAGAAATACTATCATCATGACAAGTTCTTTCAAAAGTTAAATCGAAATATTACGAGTTCAAGGATGTAAATAAGACAAGTACCCAAATAATACTTCGGTAAGACATAAGAGATGCTAATCTAATCAATTATGCAATTATTCAGTCACCCTAGGAGCTTTGAAAAGTTAGATGTGAAAATGACATTGCAAATGTGTAAATACACAAACATGTATATAAATAACTATACAAACATTAACCATGCATACTACAAACACTCACAACGGACACAATCACCCACTCAAACAAAACATACTCCATCATCCATATACAACACAATCCACACCTAACTATTCCTAAAACTACCAAACTCAAAACACTAAAAATGCGCACACACACACACACATGAAACACAAACCAAACTAAACTGTGTGTATTAAGTCAATAATGCAAAGTTACAGGAGGAGGAAATTGGCTTCCTAAAACTGTGTGACACAAACCAAATCACACGTCTCCAAGAAAAGATTTAAAAATCATATAAATGGGGTCTTTACATCCCAACCCCAAACTTTTAGTTACATGACCTCAAATTACAACCACAGTAAATAATCCACTTTGTTGTTAGACTGTGTAACCCAGCTCAACTGTAGTAGCACTTTCTTAAACTGGTATTCAACTAACAAACAAAGCTTTACATCATGTGGAATATCTCTGTTGTTGAGTAACTTCTTTCAGAATTCCTTGTCCTGTCCTTTGCTTCTCTTCAGTTCACTAAGTTTTATTACTACCTTAGCACCTTTCTCCTACCATCCCTCCCACCACTCTGCCTACCTCTCTTTGTACCTGCATTACTTACCTTCCTTCAAAGCACTTTTTCTCTGATTGCTTCTCATATGCTTCTTCCTTCTCTTGTCTCTACCCGCTCCGTTCACCCTGCGGGCTCACTCCACTCACCTACCCCCAAATTCCACCCACCCCCAGAAGCTCTAAACTTATACTTCTAAAACCACACCCTCCAACACACAACAAATCAGGTGGTCCCATCATCCTAGATAATTGAGCCACACCTACTCTTCACTTAATCATTCTCTAACCCTAATTAATTACAATCTTAACTCAAACGTATACCTCTCTTCCTGTCCTAGGCCTTTGCTAACTACCTAATATTTCCTTACCAATTCTACCATCATATCTACCAAAACTTCCTCAACCCTACCTAAATTACTACTCTGTGCCACACTCATATCTGTACTAACCTAAGCATATCTGATAACCTCCTATGAACACCCAAATATTTCTCAATTTAACCATCCAAAAAAAACAAACAGTCTTACACACTTTCACATTCACCCATAATATTATTACTATTACATCCACACCTAGATACATACTAGCTAAATACCACAGACTTGCCCACATTAAATACAATAACCTAACAACAAAGAAATTATGTTACCAAATTAGTAACATACATTATCTTTTGCTTTCACTAAAAAAGCATTCCTTACAGGATGGAGACATTCATCCTAATCCTGGCCCACATAATGTCCTATCTACTGGACATCTCACCAACAATCCCTCTATTCCTCTGATCTCCAACAAACACCCCAACTCTCTCCTCATAGCACATCTCAATATCCAGTGTCTGAATAACAAACTTCCCCATCTTCATGCTCTCCTTAATGTACACTCTTTTGATATTTTATGTTTGACAGAGACTTGACTAAAATCTAAAACACATGATAATGAAATTATCCCACCAGGTTATAACATATTTAAACATGACTGTATAAAAAGAAAGGGAGGGGGAGTAGCACTTCTTTTTAAGGATGGGCTACAAGTCACCTCTATACCCTGTAATCCACCAAAGGACAACCATGCTGAAGTCCTTATTTCCAAATTACAGCTTAACTGTAGTAAATCCGTATATATCTTCTGTATCTATCTACCTCCTGGAAACAATATCAGTGCAATGGGGGATATTCTTAGCTGGGTCTCAACATGCTTCCCCACAAGAAACTATAATCCTAGGTGACTTTAATATAGACTGGAAGAACCTCAATACTGAACATCCTACCTCTCATATTAACCTTCAAGGCTTCTCTCAGACCATTACCTCCCCAACAAGAATAAATAAACCAAACAAAAAAGAGAGCACTTTGGATTGGATCCTTATTAATAACTACCATCAAAATTACACAGATGGTATCCTCCCTGATGATGTAAGTGACCACTCCTTAACCTATATAATAGGCAAAAGTTTGATACCTCTCACCTAACATCATATAGGACTACACGGACCAACAAGCTGTTTAACCAACACCTTTTCCAGAGTGAACTCTGTGCCTGTGATTGGTCTCAATTAAAAACCCTCCCACATACTTCAACTCTAAGTTCTTAGAAATCCTAGACCAGCATGCACCTAAACGTACCATCAGAACTAGGTCCAGATCTGCCCACTGGCTTACGAATAAAACCAAGAAAAAAATCCTCCTCAGAAATAAAGCCTGGTCTAAGTGGTGAACTACCAAAAATACATCAGATCAGCAAATCTTTAGACATATAAGAAACATGACAAAAAAAGAAATTCTGTCAGACAAAATAAACTTTTACTGTAAAATGCAGCAAACAAACCAAAACAATCCTCAAAGATTCTGGGCAAGTATCAATAGACTCCTTTATCCAGGTAACTCCAGAACACCAACCCCAACAGGTGCAACACATGAGAGTCCCAACCAAACTGCCAATCTTTCAATTCTTTCTTCACAGAGGCTATCCAATCACTAGCCAGTCAACTAGCTCCTGATAGATCCAGTCTTCTTAACTCTTCTCCCAGCTGTCTTCCTACCTTCCGATTTCTACCCACCTCAACTAATTTTATCTATAAACTCATTCTAAAACTTAAGCCTTGTACTCCTTCTGCTGACCAGATCCCAGCCAAATACCTGTAAAAAGCAGCTAAAGTAGTAGCTTACCCGATATCCATCCTGATTAATAGAACTACTAACAAGGGAAGCATCCCTGACATATGGAAAATCTCACACATTATCCCCCTACACAAAGGTGGCAACTCAAATGATTACTCTAACTATTGACCCATAGCCCTACTATCCCCCTTAGCAAAAATAATGGAAAAATGTATTCACCATTAGCGTCTAAACCATTTAATTCAACATAACATACTTGCTGAAAGCCAACATGGCTTTAGGCCATTCCACAGTACTACTACTGCCCTCTTATCTTTTACTGATACCATAAACAAAAACCGCAATAACAATGTTCTCTCTTCCTCTCTATTTATTGATCTCTCAAAAGCATTTGATATGGTAAACCACTCTCTACTTATAAATATTCTGAAATCACTCTCTCTTGATACTATGGATGTACAGTGGTTTACTTCCTACCTCAGCAATAGGCAACAGGCTGTGCTCTGGGAGAATAAACTATCATCCCTCCTTCCAGTCTCAGTGGGTGTCCCTCAGGGCTCCATTCTAGGCCCTCTCTTATTCTCAATATTCATCAATGATCTCTACCTAGCTATTCCTCAGGCAACCTGCATACACAGTATGCAGATGATTCAACTTTAGTCTGTGCAGCTGAATCTTCATCTGAACTACAATCCCTAACTCAGAAAATATTTAACGTAGTAGAGACTTGGTTCTTAAAATGTTGCCTCCTCTTGAATCCCAAAAAAACAAAGATCCTTCTCTTTATCCTACCCGTAAATCCATGCCTTTAGATTTCTCTGTTATCTCTAACAATGGCACCCTCATATCCCCTGATTCTTCCACCGAACTCCTAGGAATTACAATAGACAATTACCTCAGCTTTGATACCCATATTAATAACACTATAGAAACAGTCAACAGAAAAATGGGCTCCTTATACAGGATCAAATACTTTCTCACTCCAACAGCCAGAACTACTATTGCCCACTCTCATCACTTCTCTATGCCTTACCAATTTACACCAACCTATCCAAGAAGAATCTTTTCAAACTAACTACATCTTACAATAACATTGCCAGATTTGCTACTGGTAATCCCTTTAGAACTCATCACTGTCACAATCTAAAACAACTAGGATGGCTTGAACTGCAAAATCAGCTTCATTTTAACCAACTTAACATTGCTCATAAGATCCTCAACCAGCCTAACAACACTCCTATACTCTCAAACCTCATTACTCCGTATAAAAATCTTAATACCTTACGCTCTAACAAACATCTACTTAGCATTAGTAAGTCTAACAACATGGCAGGTAACTCTCTTTTCTCAAACACAACGGGGAAATACTGGAACCTTCTACCTAGTGATCTTACTTCACTTCCTTCCCTACCCCACTTCAAACAAAAACTCAAAATATACCTTAGAACACACTGGTTATGCCCTTACACCAACCCTGACTAACCCACTACCTCTGTGACTAAATTTCTCCTAACTCCATTCTGACTTTAATTCAATGCTCTTTACTGCAAACTTTGCAAGAATTGTAAACCCGCATACAGTTATGATCTACCTCACATGGATATCTTGTTAAATATGTTGTAAATACTCTTCTGCAACCATTCTCAGAAACTGTAAACCTGAAAAAAGTTCAATCTACCTCATGTGAATATCTTGTTCTATATTATTGTAAATATTGCTCTGCAATGTACTGTAAAATGTTTTGTATCATCTGCGATGTTAACTTGATTGTAACCTTACAAACACTGTTTTGAATTTGTAACCTTATACATATTGGTATAATGGATTTGTCTTGGAGCTTTTCTCCCCAGGCCTCTACTGAAAATGGACATATATCCAGTTGGACTAGCCCAGTCAACAAATGTAAAATAAATAAAAAATTAAATCTTCATGGAAATGATATTAACACAAATATATACATACATACCCCACCCTCACACAATTGTGAAAATGACAAAAATATATCAAAGGAGACCTGAACTGTTCCCAAATAGGGTGCTAAGCTGATTCAGTGATGCATATTTATAAAAATATAATTTTATAAAACATGTTACAAAATCACATCATATTAGAAAAATTTAAGCAAGCACTGAGAACAGAAAGAACAGCTGGTGGGATGCGTGACTGCATAGAAAGAAGCTTCATAAACTGTCCTTCTGTACTAAGATTTGACAGGGACATATCAAGAGTACCAAGTTTAATTTTGGAAGACTTTTCAGTGTAAAAACACTGGCAGGATCACTGGAATTCAGAGAAGAGCAGCAATATGAGGCCTGCTCACCCTCATAAGCAAACAAAGGAAAAACTAAAAGAGAACAACTGCAGTCAATCTGGCACTTTAACTCAAGAGTTTCATGGCTGTGAACTGTTAATGGGCTTCATTCTGTACTCCATAATGTCACAAGAATGGTTCACAAAGAATGTCATTCTCATGAGCATGGTAGTGAACAAGTTTTTAGATAAATAGGACATGTATATGTTTAGTGCAAAAAAATGGGCAAACTATGTTGGTCAAGCAATCCTCATCTTCCACTAAAACCAGATTTTGTGTCAAACCACATCACAGAATGTGTCAGAGTAAAGCAAACAGCACCAAAATATTAAAAGAAATCAGTTTTTAACAGTCAAAGTAAAGAAGTGCAAGATGTCCTTATGTTCATTTTCACGTTTTCTCTAGATTTTTATCTTTTACATTTTATTTTATTTTTATTGACACATTTGCCTTCATTTGGTACCTGTCTCTTTGGATTTCATTTTATTTCTTCAAATTAACAGAAATGAGTTGCCAATGGAGTTTATTATATCAACAAAAACAAATCATTGCATTTATGGCTTTGCATTTTACTTCATTATTTTAATTTGTAATTCTATTATGATTATTACTATTATTAGTGGCTGTTACTTATCTTTTGTTGCAGACCATTTTCTCTTTTTACTTTCATACAATCATTCTGAAATACCTTTCTAATAATGGCATTGTATTTATTCAAGTGCATTATCAGTACTTGTATTTAAATTCATTATATGCATCACAAATTCTCAATCCTAAGTTCTGACTTGGATATAGATACACACACACACACACATTATATATATATATATATATATATATATATATATATATATATATATATATATATATATATATATATACATACACACATGGATCCCCTTCACATGTTCGAAATTCCGGAACTTCGAACCTCTGATGATCAAAGACTAGAGGATCAAAGTTCTGAAATATCGAACCTTGTGAATGGAGAGTACAGTGTGGAATGGGAACTTTACTGTTCTCTTCACTGTAGAGTGATCTTGGAGTTAGTATATTTAAGTAGCAGGGGGGACTTACCCCCCCCCCTCCGCAAAAATGTGAAATCAGAAGTTTATACATTTTTTTTCGTTGGTTCGATATTTTGAAACTTCAATCCTCTGGTCTGCAATGATCAGTTTTGATGTTCCAGAACTTTAAACATATGAAGTAGACCTAGAAATATATATTTGTGGATTATTTTCCAGTGAACAGACACAAGGTCAATGCCGATTTTATCGACCCCATTTGTGGAAGAGATCAACAATTCCCAGGCAGGGGTATATTTCCTTTCCCCAGGGGTTATGTGATCTCAGATTTAGTATAAATTATTAACAAAGGGGTACAGGGGGGCTTGCCCCCCCTGAAAAACACTTGTTGCTTTAGTCTGCTCTGGATAATCCTCGCAGCATGCACACAACGTGTGTGTTTTGGTTTTGTACAGCAGTAACCTTAATGTCGAAGTTGTGCCTATTTGATTGAAACTAATAAATGCATATAAATATAGACGTATAGATCTATCTGTGTAAAGCATTCTTAAGGTAAAAACATGCTTTCAGCCTTTGCCTCTAATACTGCACCTAACTGTCCTTCAAACTTCTTTAGTGGGTGTTGACCAAAAAAAGTACAAGGGATGTGTAAGCCTTTTGGTGCTAGCAGCAGCGGTGGCAATAGAGGATTCACAGTCAGAATGGTACTACAACTATTCTGCAAGTGTCTGCAGTATCATCAGCATTCACCTGCCACTGTGAAATCACATGACTTTGGTCAGTAACAGTAAGACTGCAGGACACAAATCTGTCTTCAACACCTTCTTACATGTAAAACAACAAGTGTAGGCCAAAGGCAATCAAGTAGTTGAAACTAACTTACGGGGTTAACCAAAAAAATAAAAGTTTGGGGTACCACATTTGTCATACTTTCACTATTGCCACAGTAGCAGAAAATACCAAGGCAGGTATGCAGCTGGCATAAAACAATAAGAGGTTAGAGATGGATATGAGCTACAGTTTTATTTTCACCACTAATGTAATGAAAATATCAGGAAAAACATGTACTTAATCTTGCAGGATGAGAGAGAAGAATGTAGGAGTTAGAGACAGACAGGTAAAGCAGTTATTACAGGCCTCATTTCTACTGCACAAAGCAGGTAATAAACTAGTAAAAGATGTCAGCAGTATTGCATGTAAAGGTCACCAGTCCTGTAGTTACTTTATTAGTGGGGAAACACAGTGCTGTTTGAAGTGCATAGAGAAGACTGACGTAGGGAATATCCCTAACCCATAAACCTTCAACTTCTTGTGAAGGAAATGAGGTCAAGGTTAGCAATGCAATGTAAAAAGTGCTGCAGTATTTTGTGTGAGAGAGAAAGAGAAATTTTTTGTTTACTGCAGATTTTTTTTTAAACAAACCCTGAGGTTTATAGTGTTTTCTTCTATTTTTAATATAAAATTAAGATGGGGAACAGAATTTTAAAACTCCTAAACTTCCAATGACAGACTGGTTTGCATCTTTTATGATCTGCAAACAATACTACTGACTGGCATCAGCTGTCACAATTTACTGGGTAAGAAATGTTTGTATGCATTTCAACAAAATACTATACAGGTGTTACAAGAAATAAAACTGATCATCTGCTTTATGCAGAGGCCAGAAGAGGGCTGCCTAGGTCTGCAGAGGAAAATGCATTTTCTCACAGACTCCACAGTCCTTTATTAAAAAACACATGAAAATCTGAGAATGCTGATCTACTGAGCAATTACACCCTGCTACAATGTCATTTCAATGGTCTGTGTAAACTCTCATACATGATCCCGGAGTTCACATTTTATTTAAAATATTTTTGAAAATATGCTAATCCTTACTGACAAGGAATTTAATGTTCAGTATACAGATTAGGTTTACTTTCAGTGTGTTGCTGAAGTCTTTATACTGTCTATTAGCTAACAGCTATGAAACTGGAGAAGATATCCCAGAAAGTTTAAAGATGTAGCAAATACAACTGAAGGAGTCTAGCTGGTACAAATAAGTGCATCAGGGTTCCATGCAAAAGTTTTCCTAAGCAAGTGATGAATATTTATATTTACATTACAAATGGGTCAGCTAGAGCGTCTTCTGTGTAGAAACGTGCATGAATGGGCGTACCTTCGTTGAAGGTTGTGCATCAGGGCTGGCAACTCGGCACGTAAAAATCCACTGCCAATCATTAGCGGATCGGAGTTCCGCTGTGGCGACCCCTAACCGGGAAAAGCCGAAAGACACAACAACAACAACATCATTACGGATGGGTACCAAGAGAATGCTGGGAAAGTATGTCTACATGATAACATATAGTAATCAATTGCATCACAGAGACATCAGCAATGCACCATAGTACAGTAGTGTAAATGGTTGTGCAAATGCACTGTGAGTAATGACGGCACAGTTTGAATGAGCCTATAAATCATTTTGTTGCACACAGGAAGTCTTCTGTCATGACAATACTGCAAGTGCCAAAGTATTTCCTTGAAGAAACATCAAAAGTAGCCTGAATTTAACTCAGATTACATGTGGCTGGGCGGTATTTGTCACACTGTCTGTTAAAACAGGACACAGTGTGGAACTAGGTGTCTTCTGACAGTTGCAAGCTAACACCTACCTTAAACTACAATTCACAAGACTTTGTCAGTTTGGTCAAATCATGAACAGTCTGACAAGTAAAACATATCCACTGTGAATTTTTTTAATCACCTTAGAAATTAGACACTGTTTAGCACCACCAATTAATGTTAAATTGCAGAAAATGCATGATGCTGTAAGGTCAGCATACATGTCTGCCTTAATCCATATATATTCAGAAATAAAGAATGTTTCTCCATTAGTCTAGGTACCCCTGCCCTGAGTATGAAGTAATTATTGACTTATTAACAATGACATAGTAATGCATTAAACCCTTCCTTTTGCTCTGTCAGTTCCTTGATAGAGCTGCTCAAACATGAAAAACTAATCATTAATTTGCCATGGAAGCAACATTTTCAGCAATTTAAAATAATCATTAATATGCAAAGGACACAAAAACAATTTTACTCTTGGTCAAAATCCTTTGGCATACATTCATAAATTCTTAGCCCTTAAACCTGCAACAACAATAGTTATAAACCAATCAGGTACTGTGTTTATCAGTTCTGTGGAGTAGAGGGATTAATTCTCAACTAAGGTGAGATGACTTGGGTCTGATTAGTAGCCCTGGCACACTGCAGGAGCTGGCTGGAACAAAAGAGGCATGATGAGGCTTTTGCCTGTTCACCTGTCTCTAGTAAAAAGCTGTGGAGATATGATGGAGGTGTACATGAGCTCATGGTTCGTGGCAGACACTGGGACCACTGACGGACACATTAGCAAGCAGATGATGTGGGCAGGATAAATGATGAATAATTTACTGTAGCTGCAGGGTATCTCTTCTCCAAACTCCACATGCATACCCAGTAGATACTACCCCATTTACAGATGCAATATCAGCACCACCATCACCTGTCCATCTCCTGTCCACCTTCCGTCCATCTCCCAGTACCTCACACAAAAGTGACTCACACCACAGTATGTGGGAGGGGGCAAGTAGTCGCCATTTTGGGGGTTAGCATAGATGAATGAGATCAAGAGGTAAACAAGGATAAAAGTCTGGAAAGACTGACATCTACTGGTTCATTGCTGCAGGAAAAAAGTTAATAAATTTAAAACACAAGTTCCCTGAATACTTGAAAAAGGTTGCTCTTCCACACACGCACGGCTTCCCTAAATTCCAATAAGCTGTGTTTTAACATCTGTAGTTTTGTTGATTATAATTTACTGAAGTTATCCATTTTGTAAAAAAAGAGTATTTTATGTGTTACAATAGGATTGCTATTTTGAGAAATAGTTGAGTGCTCCAAGTAAGAATTTTCCCTTCCTCGCTCCTGTGTGATCATGTAGCTTGTATATTTAAGCATTTAAGTAAAGGAGTATGGGTAGTGAAGACCCCCACATAAGGGATGCAGAGAGCTTGTTCCCAGCAAAAATGCTTATTTTATATATATATATATATATATATATATATATATATATATATATATATATATATATATATATATATATATATCTACTTGACATGATCAAAATGCCAGTAGACAGACTTTCAAAATGCCAAGACCACAAAAGTGAAAACTCACAATGTTGACAAGTTAAATATCAGACATTCACAAAACTGAAAGAAAAACATTATGACCTACCTCCCAGTTAATACAAATATGAAAAAGAACTCATACCATAGAAACAGTACACTATCATTTTAAAACAGCAAACTATGTACCCAACCCTTCCTACCAACCAACACCCGTGTACTCAAAGAAAATATCAATGAATATTCATGACAATATCTACAGTACCAACATGAATATTCATTACAGATTCCTAAATTCCATAAATACAATTATTTAGTTTCCAATTTCATATTTTTGCAGGCAGGCTGTATCCTTCAGTTCCCACACCTAATTTAAAGACTCCCCAAACTAATCTGAAATACACAGCAAATGCCCTCACAGTTGTTCTCTTTCGGCTTTTCCCGGTTAGGGGTCGCCACAGCGGAACTCCAGTCCGCTAATGATTGGTAGTTGATTTTTACGTGCCGAGTTACCAGCCCTGATGCACAACCTTCAACGAAGGTCCGCCCATTCACACATGTCTCCACGCAGAAGACGCTCTAGCTGAGAATCGAACCGGACAGCGTCTTACTGTGAGGTGACAATTATGGTGCCCAAATCATGGGGCATGCTTGCAAAACTAATTAAATCCACAGTCTCATTCAAAGCATTCAGAAGTGAAAAAATCATTAAATCCACAGTCTTATTCAAAAAGTTCTGAAGTTTAACTCAAAACTTCCTATTCAAACAGGCGCAATGCAAATGTCACCCTAAAGGAACAGTGACATAAAACTGAAAGTAATTATCCTGTATCTATTGAACCCAATTGTAATTCTCTCACAATGTACTCCTCTAACAGACTTCATACACCTCCTTCACCTAAATAGAACCAGTGGTAAACACCAGTTTTAGAGATACCACCTATACTACTACATCAACACCCCCAAATGGCATGACAGATAACTAACCAAATATTTATCCCATTTATGGAATAGGCTTGCCTTACCAAACAAGTATTTCCATAGCAACCTTTAAAATTGGTCTGGATAGCTGTTCCCAAATTTTCACTGGGGATATGTGAAGAAAATCTACTTAGTGGGGGACCTTGTTAACTTAAGCCTCTCACAGTATTGGGTGATGTGGCTGGGATTCTTATGGAACTCCTTTGGCCAAAGGCTTAGTAAAAACCTATAAGGCCATCTAGCCTATCCTGTCTCTGCACCTTTCTATCTCTTCTTATCAATGCTCTCTTCACATCTTTTCCCTCTGCAACCCAACTCTCTTGACTCATCATCTACTACTCAACCCGTTTCTCTTCCTCAAAGCTCTTTAATTCAACACTAATGGAACCTGTCTTGGCAGTCTTCTTCCAGTATCACACTACCCACTTTTTACTTGTATATCATAGATATATAATTATTAATTTATTTTTATTGCACCCACATTGGGTGCACACTAATTGCAATATAACATTAATGTAACAAGTCTAGATTAAAGCCTGTACCTATGGTTAACATCTGTAGACAAAGAATTGCTAAGTTCCAGTCAACCCATCCTTTAAGACTCACAGCCACAGCTTATAGTAAGAGTCTGTGAACAGCCACCACCACTCAAGAAGTTCACTAGGCAAGAAGGAAAGGGGGAATGAAAGTTGATTGCCAGGTCTTTCTTCCACATAACACACACACACACACACACACACACACACACACACACACACACACACACACAAGCTGGCCTACCAAATGTTTTTGTAATGTTGCAAGAAACTGGATCTCAGAGAATAGCCACATGAACACAGAGAGATACCCCCACCAAGAACCTAACTAAAGAACCTCTTGCAGTGAGCAGTAATGCTACCCACTGCAGCACTGTGCAACTTATAGCTATACTACTGAAATGCTTGTGTTTGCTTGTTTTCTTCATTTTTGAATGCTTTTCTTTTTTGTAAACCCCAGGCTAATCCAGAAAACTGTGCCAATGGTTCAGTGTTTCATCTTCTTCAACAAATAAATAAATAGGTTGGTACTAGACTACCGGCCGGCCCTAGGGCCTATACAAACCTAGCCATAACAATTCCCTGGATATTTCTTCACACAGTATTTACTTCCCTGGACCCCTGTCTAGCACAGCAACTGACATGATCCCCGCGGTGAATTTCCTATCTCCCACCCAATCGTCAAGGTTCCTTTTGAAGAGGGCCAAGTAGGTGCTCTGCTTGACATGTAAGGGCAGTCTATTCCAGAGTATGGGGAGTCTCTGGGTCAGGAACCCATCCCTCCAGCATGTTTTGTTTATTGTGACTAGGTTTAGATCCCTGAAGCATGTGGCTCTGAGGGATTAGGATTTCTTTAAGTGGAGCATGTCCAACAGCTCAGGGTATGACATGGCCTTGTAGGTTAAGCAGAGATCGCCTCTGAGTAGACGATATGCCACAGAGTATAGCTGGAGTTTGTTTAGACGGTCAGCATAGGACATCTGCTTTAGGCCTGTGATTCTTTTAGTGAGGTATTTCTGCTGTCTTTCCAGCTGTTGCAGATGCCTTGTAAGGTACATACCAAATGGGGCATTGTACTCTATAATGGGTCTAATGAGGGATGAGTACAGTGGGACAATGACCTTTTTTCTGAATGAAAAGCCCTTAGTGATGAGGTGTGCCACATAGAAGGATTTCCTGACTGTTGTGGTGATGTGGTTATCGAAGGTGAGACCACTGCCCACCTGTGTCCCTAAGTCTCTCATCACACCTTCGGTGTTTAGTGTACTGTCACCTATGTGGTAATTCATGGGTACATGGGTTTTCCCCAAAGGAGATAACTATACATTTCTGGTCTTTAAGCTTGAGTCCATGGCTCTGGCACCAAGCATCTGTTTCTGTAAGGCCATTTTGTAGAATATCCACATCATTTGGGGATTCAATAATGGCTCCCAGTTTGCAGTCATCTGCGAACTTTGTTAGCCAGAGTCCCTTAGTGTTGGCCTGTACTTCAGAGAAGTAGATGCCAAATAAGACCAGTCCCAGGACTGAACCCTGAGGCACTCCACTTGTCTGGAGCTGAATTTGGCGTTGGCTACTTTTGCAGTCTGGGTTCTGTCAGTTAGCAACCCATTGAGTGATGTAGGGATTTATGCCCAGCTTAGTAAGTTTATCTATGATTCCAGAATGGGGGACGGTGTCAAAGGCCTTGGCAAGGTCCAGATAGGCTGTGTGGACCAGCTTACACTCATCCACAGATCTGGAGACTGATTTGAAGAAGTCATTCAGGTTCAAGAGACAAGATTGGCTCTTCACAAACCCAAACTGGGTGGGGTTCAGTGTTTGAAGGTTGCCAATATCTTTGTTTATAAGTTTCATGATAATGTGTTCCATACCCTTGCAGATCAGGCTCGTCAGATTGATGGGACCAGCTTACCCTCACCCACAGATCTGGAGACTGATTTGAAGATGTCAGTCAGGTTCAAGAGACAAGATCGGCCCTTCAAAAACCAAACTGGGTGGGGTCCTGTGTTTGAAGGTTGCCAATGTCTTTGTTTATAAGTTCCATGATAATGCATTCCATGCCCTTGCAGATCAGGCTCATCAGACTGATGGGACGGTAGTTACTGGGGATCGAAGGTGGATCCCCCCTTGTAGAGTGGGATAACTGTAGCTGTGTGCCACTCAGTGGGCACAAAGCCTGAGGTGAGGCTATGATTAAACATGACACTTAGGTGAGGTGCCAATTCATTTTTTAGTTCATGTAGTACACAGCCCAGGATGTCATCTGGTCCCATGGATGCTGTATTCTTAGTTTTGGAGAGGGCGTTTTCTACCTGTGTGGCTGTGAATACCAGAATTTTGCAATCTTTTGGTATTGAGATGGGCCCTTTGGGGGTGAGATTGGGGTGAAGTTGGCACTGAATCGATCTGCCAGGATATTGGCAATATCCATGGGATCAGTATATTTAATGCCATTCTGTTGTAGATCTGAGCATTGCCATTTAGATTCTTGACATAACTATAGAATGCCTTGTGGTTGTCTTTGGAATCTTTGGCAATTTTATTTTCATAACTAGCTTTGGAGGATTCTATGAGGGATCTCAGCTTCTTACTGAGGCTGGTAAGGGAGTTTTTTTGCATCCTGGGATTTTCCTCTTTTCTGCAACAGTTTCTTCCTTCTGTTGTATAGTTTGTTTATGGCAGGGGACCACCAAATTGGCTTCCTTTTTTTGGAGGAGAGCGTCTTGTTTCTATTTGGGATGGCACGATTCATGCATGAGGGGATGTGCTCGTACAGTGCCTTAGTGTAGGATTCAGCAGTCAAACTTTCAGCTCCCGTCTGCATGGGTATCATGAAGTTTTTCACTTCTGACTTGAGTAGCATGAAGTTGTCTTTGGAGACGTGTTTTACGAATGTTTCCTTACTGGGGGGGGTAGGCTGTGGATGTCAAGGGTGATTTGCTTATGGTCAGACCTGACCAATGAGGGGGTGACCACTGGTGTGGAGCATCTATCTCCCATGTTGGTAATGACCAGGTCTAGGATATTGGAGACCCAGGTGGAACTATGGATTAGTTGAGCCAGGGCATTGGAATTTATGAGTTCCAAGAACCATTGGGAAAAGGTGTTGGTACCCAAGTAGTTTTCTCAGTTAATGGCAGGATAGTTGAAATCACCCAGTATTATGGTGTTTGGTTGTATCTTAATATTTTCCAGTATGTTTAGAAAGGTGTAGTGAGAATCTTGGGGCATGGTGGGGGGCCTGTAGCGAGCTACAATTTGGATTGCAGTCTTACCTAGTGTTAGTTGCACTGGGAGAATTTCAGATGCATTGTGTTGGGCAACTAGCCTGGAGGTGTGAATATCCTTGGTGAATGTGGGCACTCCTCCGCCTTTAGTGGTTTGGTCTTGGTTTGGTGGCTGAAAAGTGTGGTAAGAGTTGTAGCCTGGTATTGCAGGGGTGGCTCTCTGGAGCCTTGAACCAGGCATCAGTTACTTCACGGATATTGATATTCTCCATTTTTAGGAGCGACACAAGAGAGTGCATTTTGAGGTTTACACTTCTAGCATTGAGTAGCATTACCTTCAGATTTTGCATGCTTGTATCTGTTATGGTGGTGGTTTTGTCCTTTGAACCTTACCTTAAAAAAGGCATTATAGGGTTGGCAAGAGCTTTAGCCAGTAACCTGAATCCCAGGGGTGACAGATGCAGACCATCTCTGGCAAAGCATTGTGGTTTGTTGATCATGTCGTCCCAGGCAGACAGATACTGGATCCCCTTTGAAGGACACCAGAAGCTTAGCCAATACAAATAAAAAAGAAATCTTTACACAGAAGATGTCTTGGCAACAACTGACTAGTTTGTCAGCAAGAATAATTCCAAGATCATGTACCTGTTATGCTTCCCTTAAATAAGGGGGTGGGGGAGTATAACTGCCTCTCTTTACCTCGGGCTAGTAATCAAGAAGCCTCAACCCTCACCACTGACACCAGTGAGAGTCTGTCACTAAAAATAAGAAAGGATTTACACAATATTTCAAATGCAGCTCTCTACAGCAAGCACAGTTTCCCTAGGAGCACACAGGAGAACCTGCTCCAGACCTGGGACTGGATTCTCTGTCTCTCCAGATCCCAAAAAAGACTCATATTGGAGCACTGTGTCCCAGTTCCAAGTAGCTGACACATCAACACCTGGGTTATACACTCACTCGCACAAACTCTCTCACTCTCACACATGCACTCTCACTCACATACACACACACACACACACTCACACACACACACACACACACACACACTCACTCACTCACACACTCCACCCCCCACCCCCA
>NC_056748.1:569466989-569491859 GCF_019279795.1 Protopterus annectens
AATTTGAATGATCGCTGCTACAGTAGCCTTAGCTATATAGGTTACATCCTGTCAAGGATATAACAGCATCCAGGTTCCAAAGCTTCAGGACACCTTCTATACACCCAAACTGTCAGGCGGCTTAAATAAAGTTGACTAAAAGACAGGTTTGGATGCAAAGTCCTTCAGAGCTTTCCTGCCAACATAGAGGGGGAGGCTGAACCCTGAAAGGACAATGTTAAGAACAAAAAAATAATAACCAGCACCACCCTGGCATTAACAACATCTCAAAAAAACAAGAGGGAAGGCTACTACAGCAGTGATCATATAAACATCTACGGTTATGTTAAGTTTACTTACAAACCTGTACTATTGTTTGTCATGTTGATCACTGCTGCAGTAGCCTTAGCTATATGGGGATTATTCTACCTTACTACATTTGAGAGGTGGAAGGAGAAGAGTCCATGTGCCCCCAAAGCATGGCTCTTGCAAAGTCTGATCTAGACCTAGATAAGAAAACAAGTTTATAGTGTTTTGTATGAGTATATACAGAGAACCAAGTTGCTGCTTCTAGAATCAAACCATTTCCAAAAAGCCATGGATGAAGCCAAGACTTTAGTAGAGTGGGCCTTGAACCTGCTTGGAATAGTTTTGTTGTGGCAAATATAACAAAATCTCATGTTTTGAAATAGTATGTTTTGACACAGGATACCCCTTTCTCCTTACCTTCACAAGAAATTAACAAATTATTCAAAGATCTGAAAGATTTAGTTTTGTCAAAATGGTTCCATTGCTGTCTATGGACACCTAAGTATCTTCTCTCTCTCATTTATAGGTGCAAGAAAGTAAACTGAGAGATAGAGAGTTTGACAAAGTAAACTCAGATACCACTTTAAGCTTAAAAGAAGGATTAGTTCTCACAGAAACCCTGTCCCTATAGAAAATGAAGTAGGGCTGACTCACCATAACTCAGATGCTTTTCTTGCAGAGGTCAAAGTAATCAGTAAGGCTGTTTGCCATTTTAAGAACCTCATGTCTGCCATGTTAGCTGGTTCAAACAGAACAGTTGTTAGCTCTCCTAATGCAAAATTAATATCCCAAGGACAAGGTACTGGTTTTCTTGGAGGCCTGTTATGCAAAACCCTTTCAAAAACATTTTGACATAAGAATCCATAGAAAGGGGAGGATCTACAGGCAGACATGCTGAAATGGATGAAAAATAAACCTTGACAGAGGAGTAAGAATCGTCATAGATTTTTAACTCACACAAATATTGAGAGACCAGAGAACAACTGCCCTGAATGGCCACCGATTGTGTCTACACCATCTAGAAAAACCTTTCCATTTTCAAATGTAGGATTTTCTAGTAGCAGGTTTTCTTGCCTCCATTAGTATTTGCTGCATGTCTTGAGTAAAGAGGTGCCTAAAAGGAATAATACCCTATAATACAGGCAGTCAATTGAAGTTGATTGATGTCTGAGTGCATCAAACAACCCTGTTCTTGTGTGAGTAGATCCAGTGTGAGGAAGCTTGTGGTAATTGTCCATGGCCATTTCCAAAGGAAGGAAAAAACACTATTGTCTGGTCAAATGGGGCATAGGGCAAGGTAATGTATCAACCCTCACAAGCAGTCAGGCTTCCCCACCCCTACCACAGTCAGACCCCCCCCCCCCACATACACACACACACACAGACATTCTAGTGTCCTATTACTTGCCTCTCTTTCCAGAATTACAATAAACGCTGTTCAATCCTGTCAGTTTATATACTATTTTCTTCACTTCTACAATGATTACAGATATTTGCATTTAATTTAAAAAACTTTAATTTCAAATTGTATAGCACATACGCAGATAGCCATTTGCTAAATAAGCAACACAGTCTCACAATGAAAACAGACTTACCATGAGCAATAGTAAACATCTCTACCATTGAAACTGCATAAAAACTCTCATTCATAGAAAATGCATTTGGGCCTGTGGCTGATTAAGTGTGCCTTTGGGCTGTTTTCCAGCCATGGCCCCATGCACACATTTTAGGACAATGCATAAATGCGTGTTTTCTTTAATTTACCTTCCCGATTGTATTAAATTATACGTCTTGTTTAATTAAGCACCACTTGTTAGTGTACGTTTTACATTTGTAGTTTAAAAAATTTCCAGTAAGCAGCGATAAAAAATGTCTGTGACAATGAAAAAACTATGCATCTCAACCATAAAAGACCACTCACAATGCTGTCATTATAATCCACCAGTAACAGTCAATATACACAACTGCTGCAGAAGTAGAAGTCATCTGAATAATTTCACTTGTAATATAACTGTAACTGCGGTTAGCAAACTACATTTCATTGCTTCATCTATACATTCAATGTCTGAAGCACTTGAAGAAAAAATTGCCCAATGTTGCATTAAAAAAATGGATGTGCATCAGCAATCAATCTACCTTGTGCAGGAAGGGAACTCTCAGTTTCCTGCGCTAAAAGCAAGGTAAGCTACCTGTTCTACCACTGACACTGAACATAACACCACACTGACTGACACTGACAGACTACAGTCCTCAGTAATTTACAAAACAAAAAAAGAAATAAAACCAAGGGAGACCTGTTAGCTAGTGTGGAGATTCAAGGCACTTGGCTTGCAAATAATTAAGAACAGGGTTTGACTCTAAGCAAAGTCACTTAACTAGACAGAGCCCTAACTGCACTATTTTACACACATACTGTACATACACAGACTTTGAGGTATGCAGATACTCACAGCCTGGCTGCTGCTCTGTTATTGTGAAATTTTTAATGAGGTTTTCTGTGCTGGGCTCGCAGTTTCACTACTCCAAATCCATTCCCAGTGAAGTCGTCTTAAATCTCCCACAGTTTCTAATGGGGTAGCTTTCTGGGGCTTGCTGTGTGGTGACAAAAGTTGGTGTGCTGTGTCTCCTGCAAGGCAAGAGAGTCAAGTTTTAGTTATTTCATTTACAGGAGATTCCAGGGCTCCCCATCCAACACGAGGCCCCCACAGCCAACACAGGCCCTAGGCATATGCTTTGGTAACCTAGGCTGGATTCAGATTTGCTTGGTATCTTGCACTTTTATCGATCCAGAAACTACCCCCAAGGCAAAGTCCAAAGCATCTGTGGAGAATGGCTGATTTGGACCAGAGAGGGAGAAGGGGAGATCTGATTTAGGGTATGTCTCCATCATATGACTTCTCATCGGAGGAACTCCAGAACTAGGATTTGAAAAGAAAAAGGGTGTTAGTGGTGGGCCCAAAGAGACTTCAGATACCACTGTATCATTCTCATGTTGAGTCTTGCCAGGGGTATCATGAGAATAATAGAAGCCCTGATAACCAAAATTCTAAAGTAGTCTCTTACAGTGACAGAAGTATGAATGGAAAAACCTAGAACTATAGCTAAATGTGGAAGAAAAGCACATCCCAGAAACACAATCATGTGATGAGGAGTCAAGAAAGACTTTTAAATGTTCTCTTGGAATTCCAGTTTGTGTAAAGAGATCTCTCACCCGAGGGGGGGGGGGGTGGGGGGGGATTCTTGACGTTTTGAAAAAGACTCTGCAAAGACAAGCAACTCATCTGAATATGGAAAAATGTGGATACCCTGTAGCCTGTAATGAGCAATAACTGGAACAAATAAAGCCAAACACTGCAAAAAATAAGTTTTCTCAATGATAAAACTACTAAACAAATAAAAAAAAAACTATGTAGAGACAGCACACATGGTAGAGCTGTATAATTAAAAACAAGAATTTTATTGCAAGTGCTTTTGCGTAGCTCATCCAACACTTCTTCAGACATTGAGAATTTAAAAATCCATTCAAACATTTAAAAACAAAAAGTACCAATCAGAAAGTTAGAATGTACATACATCATGGCTACAAGATACACATTTAAGAAGAATTTTAAATGCCAAAAATGATTTAAAACATGTGTCATTATCTCCCTCAAGAGCAAAATCTACAGCATCTATCCAACTGGAAAAGCAACTAAAACATTATCAATAAGACACTCAAACTCTTGCGAATTCATGTCATATCGATAATGGGACCCAAACGGGCATTTTAAAAATGAACAAACTGAGCAGACTGACTAGTTGAGCTAATGCACCTTCCTTCAGAGGCTGTGACTGCAAACAGAAACAGCAAGAACCAAGAGGTAGGTGTACTTGTAAAGTATATGAATTTTATCAAATTATTTCACCAGACAGTGATTGTAGGTCCTCAGAATCCAGATCAGCAATGAGAGTGTGGAATTACATGTGTAAACATGCCTTTCAACTGTTCAGGTTTTCGCCTCATATTTTTAAGTCTGTTCCTCATAAAATCTGAAGTTTTCTGGCAAATCTCTAAGGAATGAATACACTAAAAGACACATATTTGAGCTTCAGGTTTTATATCCTTCAGAAAATGCATGCTAGCACAAAACCTGTTATTCTATCAACTTTCTAAATTTCTAAGAGCAAGATTTTAAATTCTTTCCCTATTTCTGGACCTTTGTGGCCCCATTATATTAGGCATTGTCCAGATTTATTTTATTATTTATTTAAAGTTTATTTACCAGGATAGTCCATTGGGCCAAAAGAGCTCATTTTCAATAGAGTCCTGGGGAGAAAAGTTCCAACATGTTTAAAAATTAGACGATATACCAACAAAAGATATTACATAGTTTTAAAACATAATAGTATACAAAAAATGAAAATCCTATTACCAAAATAAAGATCTTTAAAAAAAAAAAAAAAAAAAAAAAAAAAACATATAATGGTGCAACATGCACCAGCAAGACAAAAGAAGGTAGTTCAGGGTGATAGCAGGAGGGGGTGTAGGAGTAGAAAGTATGAGGAGGGTGGGAGGGAATTGGTACTTATTCTACCTTGATAGCCAAGTGAGGATCAAGGTTGTAGTAAGTGAGAGTGTGAGAGATAGAGATGAGGGGTAGGAAAAAAGTGAGGAGAGGCAGAGGGAAATTAGGAGGGGTGAGAGCATGAACATTCCTTGTGAGATAAGAGGTGGGAATGGAGTAGGCTCTTGAAGGAAGAGTGGTTCTTGGTGGTACAAATTTGTGGTGGAAGGGAATTCCAGAGCCTTGCTAGGGAGAAGGGTAGCAGATATTTGCCCAGAGTGCGTACAGGTTTGTATAGTTCAAGCAGGTTCTGATTGTTAGACCCAAGTAATCTATCTGGTTGGTGCATTGAGAAAGGGGCAGAGAAAGGGGTTTAAAGATGAGTTTATGTGCATAAATAAGTTGGATGTAGGAGAGATAGTTGGGCAGTTCAAGCCAATTTAGTATGTGGAGGGCATTACAGTGGTTCTGGTGGCTAACTTTGCGATTTTGTTATAGCAGTACGTTAATTTTGTCTTTAGACCAGATTGAAGATTAGTAAGTAGCGGGCACCATTCAAGAGGGAGGGAATAAGGAAGGTGGTAGACAGGACATGTCTAGTTGAGTGAGTAAGACAGTGGTTTTGATGATAAAGCATGCCTAGTTTTTGGTGGGTTTGTTTATGTTTGTTTGAAGATGAATGTCGAATTTTAATTGATCATCAATGAGGATGCCGAGTAGCTCTGTGTGGGGTAAGATTTCAATAGACGTACTGTTTTGACTAGTTATGAGGAAGGATTTCTTGTCAATTGTGATACATTTTGTGGGGGTGAATATCATAACTTTAGTTTTGGAAGCATTAAGTACTAGGTGATTAACATCCAACACTCTGTTGAAGAGAAGGCTTCTTGAGTTAACGTCAGAAGTTTGAGGAGGGATTCAGCGGAGCAGATAATAAAATCATTGGCATATTGGATGAGTTTGGCTTTAGGAACACACTGGTAGAAGTCATTTATGAATATGTTAAATAGTAGAGGGCCTAATATAGAACCCTGTGGCACATCTGTTGGAGTATTTAGGAAAGAGGATGTACAGTTTTTCCACTTGACAGCTTGTTGCCTATCAGAGAGGTAACTGGAGAACCAGTTGATAGAGGAGGTGGATAGATTAAGATGAGAGAATTTAGACAAGAGGAGGGTCTGAGAGATGGCATCGAAAGCCTTGGATAAGTTTAGCAGGAGGGTTGATATGATATTACCGGCATCACGTGCGGAATTGACAGTTTCAAGGCAAGAGAGGAGAGTGGTGGCGGTGTTGTGTCAGGGTTAGGAGGAGGTTATCTAGGAAGTAGGATAGTAGTTGTAGATGAATACATTTTTCTATAATTTTAGAGATGGGGAGAGGAGAGCAAAGGGAAAGAAATCTGAGATGTTAATATTGCCCCCCCCCAACTTTGTTAAGGGGAATGATGAAGGCTTTTTTCCAGAGTAGTGGTACATAAGATTCTTGAATTGATGATGTTTATTAGGATGGAGATGGGGAAGGCTAACCACTGGCAGCAAACTTGAGACAAATTAGGTGGGAGGTTATCTGGGGCATTTGAACAGGTTTCAGTTTTTGTAGGAGTTTTTTAATGGTAGAGATAGGGATATATTTGAGAGTAAAGGGGGGGGGGGGGTTGAAAAGTGTTGGTGGTAGTGGAGGGTGTGTTGGGGGAGGTAGGAGAATGCAGAGAAGGTATATTATTTGTAAAAGTTGTGGTGAGTTTGGCTATTGACTCTATGAAGGAGTTAAATTGGGTAGCTAAGGATATATCAGAGGCATTAGGATCTGGACATGGGTTTTCTTTTTTACTAGGGTGGAGGAGGGTAGAGATACTATTCCAAAACTTTTTAGGATTAGTATTGTGATTATTTTGAAGTAAGGAGAAATCAGATTTCTGGTCAGCTGCTATGTGCTGTTTGACTTTGTTATGGAGTTGCAGGGAGGAGGAAATTTTGTATTTTTGGTAAAGTTTCCATGCTTTGTCCTGGAGGTGCATGAGGGTTATTGTCCGTTTGGTTATCCAAGGGGTGGTATTATATTTAACTCTTTTAGTTCTGGGGGGAGCAAAGCTGTTTAACAGGCTGATGAATATAGTATTAAAGTAAGTAACAGCATTATCCAATGGTAGGGATTTTACTGGGTTCCAGCTGATATGTTTTAGAGATTCCGAGACGGTTTGTGGATTGAAGTGTTTCATGGAGCGAGTGGATATACAATTGTGATATAGATGTAGAGGGGAGGGACAGTGATGGGTGAATATTGGAAGATGACCACTAAGAGAGTCCAGAAGGGTACCACTCTCAGAGATAGTGTGGGGTGAGAAACTAGTATCCAGTCTAGAGTGCTACCGGAGGAGCTGCCCCTAGAGGTTCTAGTAGGGGAGTTAATTAGCTGGGTGAAGTTATATAGGTTTAACTTTTGGGAGGTTGTGGGTGGCTGAATGGTAGCCCAATTAATATTAACGTCGCCTAGAATTATAGTTTCATTTATGTTATTTGAAAACCAGGAGATTTCCTCAAGAACAGGGATGTCGTTGCTGGGAGGAATATATAGAGCAGCAATACATATGTTTTTGTGTTTATTTATCTTTAGGAGGGATAGAGTTAGCTTGGCAGTATCAAATTGGGGTATGGTCTTAGTATAGGGTGTCACAGATAAGGAGGAAGAGAAAACAAGAGCTACTCCCCACCTTTGTTATGGGTTCTGTCATTTCTTATGATACTGTAGTTAGGAATAATTTCAGGGTCAGTTACAGGAGGTTTTAGCCATGTTTCAGAGATAGAGAGAATGTCAATGTGGTTGTGGAGGAGCCAGGCATGGAAGCGGAGTATTTTGTTGCATAAGCTTTCGGCATTTAGTGTTGCAAAAAGAAGAGATTTATGTGGGGGAGGATTGGGTGATAGGGATGGGCTGGTAGGGTGAGTGCCAGAGGGTTCAGGATTTGGAAGGATATTGAAAGAGAAGCAGAGAGATAAGTTGAAGTTGGTAGGAGAAAAGGAATTTGGAGTGCTTAGTAACTGGGTTTGGGTCAAGGTGGGAACTGAGGTTGAGAGAGACTGGAAAGGGGGCAGAGATTCTGTTAACAGGAATGAGTCACTTTGAAATCTTGCTCCAAGAGGTTGAGAGGTATGTGTGTAAATGTAAACTGGACCAGTTTGTCAGCACATTGTTTTGCACACACAGCCCATTTTCAAAATGGTGTGATAAATCTTACAGTATTTCAATTATACTCATTTTAATGAAGATTAATAATAAAATGTCTCAGATAAAGGGAATCCCTTATGGAATGACCTTCAATGTGTGCAGATTTCTCTTCAACATGTGTGCACCGATGAAGTCAGATGATATCATACAAAAATGTGTTGTGCCAAGGAGAAAAAAAAAGTATGCTACAATCCGAGAGACAGCATTTATAACCTACTTCTAGAGTAAAGTATGCAGTCCCCAGTAACCTGTCTGGCAGCTTTTCAGATATGGTTTTAGGGAAGACGGAATACTGGTTCCCATCACCCAAGTACACTGTACAGTTTTTATACAAATGTATGTATTAGTATGTTACAAGCCTGGGAAAAGTGTTAATGCTGTCATTTCTAAAGTGCTAATGCAAATTAGCAGACCATAGAGCAGTTTAACTTCACATCTTCACAAAATGAATGCAATTCAATGGGTTCCATCACTAGAAGAGGAAATGGACTTTTATTCAAATTTATTTATGGTCTCACGGTACGATATTCAATTTTGCGTCATTTTGACACTCATTTTTCTAAACTTATATTTCAGAGTAGTAATGAACCCCACAATTCTTTTGGAGGCAGGAAGGAGTTATTCTATTCAATATGTAAATTTTATGCCATTTAGAAGTCTGGATTTTTGGCTGGGTGCACCTACTTTTCCAGTGCTTTTGTCCAGATTGTTGATGTCTACAGGTTTAGAGATACATTTTGGCTCCTTCATGACACTGCAAGTGTTTTCTGATTTGTCTTCATAAATTTAATTAAAAAAAAAAATCACAAACCGCTATGAACAACAGTAGCATTTAAAAAATACAGTGAAAAAGGGATTTTGCATGGGGACAAGAAATCTGCAACCCCTGTGGGCTGTACCTCTTAATTATATATGCCAATCCTTAAGATCATTTTACCTCAGGGAAAAGAGAAATGCCCATAATACTTAAATCTTGAGCTTTAAATAAAAATCACTGTTTACAGAGTAGTGGTTGCAAATATGAGTACCATTCACCAGGGTGTCGAATGGAAGTTTGACTCCTGGATACTTTATATCTGTTGCCACTCAGCAATGAAGTGCAAAAAAGTGACACTTATGTTTGCACTGTTTTGCATTCTGTCTTTTGCCACCATCTGATAAATGCACAACTCTGAAAAACACTAGTGCATATGAATGTTAGATGGACATCAAAAGAAGTCATCTTTAGCCTACCAAGTTAATTGGCCAACATTCTCTAATCACTATCATTGTATTTTTAAATGTCCTGGCTGCTGTTAAATCTATCTGTATATTTACATTTCACAGACTTCTGTAACAGTGCATTTCAGGGTCCCACCACCTTCTAAATGTCCAAATCTTTACCTGGATTTCAGTCTTAGATTCTCCCCTTTAGAGGTTACCAACTGTGCCGCAACCTCAGCCAGATTAACCACTTTCCTGTCTGTGCTATCCGCCTATCTCTGGTGATGCGATGAATTAAAATCACAACTTTTCATTATACTTGCACCTTTAGACGGTGCATCCCACGTGTTGAAGCCTTGCAAGGTGCATCCCACGTGTTAAGCCTTGCAAGGTGCATCCCACATGTTAAGCCTTGCAAGGTGCATCCCGCATGTTAAGCCTTGCAAGGTGCATCCCGCATGTTAAGCCTTGCAAGGTGCATCCTGCGTGTTAAGCCTTGCAAGGTTCATCCCACGTGTTAAGCCATGCAAGGAACATCCTACATGTTAAGCCTTGCAAGGAACATCCCAAATGTTGAAACTTTGCCTTGTAATCTTGACTCCAATCATCTTATTAGCTTGTTAATATTATGTTGCATCCTTTCAACCAACTTGGCATTTCTTTAACAAAATTACTAAAACTGCATACATTTTTAGGAGAATCTTCTGTATTCTATTGCATTACAAGAAAGCATTTATACCCAGGAGAACATATCCACAGACTGTCGACCTGGCATTTTGATGGACTTTACCACTCCCCTCTCATAATGCTCAACCTGGTGATAATTTCCCAAAACATTTTCTTCCTAGTACTCCCCAGTAGCACACTTCCTAATGTAACCAAATCATTCCTTAATTCTTCTCAAAGTGCATAAATCTGTAAACTTTTAGTCTGAACTCAGTGTATACAAACTTCTATGGAGAGCAAACCTGAAACATTAACATTGTTTGAAGAGTGTTCCATAAAAGGAGACAAACTTTCAATGGATGTATCTTATGGAAGATATGACTATGCATACTCTGGAAAAAAAAGCGACATTAGAAGACCTCTACACAAATTACCCCGGTATTATCAAAATGAAGCACTTGGTAGAAAATAAAATATTTCTGATAAGTAAAGCTAGAAGATGAAATTGAGAGTACTTGTAAAAACCTCTACTCCATGCCAAATGTAACATAAGATGTCTAGTCAAGCAGAACAACACACGTGGGAATGTCCAAGTAAAAGATGGAAAATATCACATTCAGATTTTCAGGACTGTTTATGAACTATGCATTTATTATTGTAGTGGACGAATACTAGAAATTGCTGGAAGTATTCTGTAAGCAGAACTTGCATCTCACTTTCCCCTTAGTCATTTCTGAATATTAACTTTCTGCTCATGGTTCACCTGACCATATTATCACTTGCAATGAAATCCAGCTTACAATAGGAAACATTGGTTGTTTCATGAAGCAAAATGAAATAATTTCTTCCACCTGTACTCCAGGGCATCCAGCAAAGGATCCGATGTTTTAGCTGACAGATTGCCACAAACCTTCAAAGGCAGGGATGAAGAAAATATTGACCACTGTATGTTGGAAACTGAAGATTTTTTTTCTGTGACTATTCTGAACACCTCTGACTTTTCCTACACACAACGGTTCTTGAGTAGACATACCAAAACCAGACTGGAAATATTAAACTTGTGAGTAGGACTGTTCAAAATATTCCAGTGTGTCAAATTTGCTAGACACTGGACACTCAGTGAAGTTGTATTCTATCTTCTGGAAATTAATGTGAAAATTCCAAGTGGATTCAAATAACTGTTATGGGAAAAAATGGCATTACTGAGTTCAAGAAATGAATTCCATGAAATTAAAATAGGAGACTGTCTGATCAGCTAAGCTCAGACATACTGTGACTAAACACCACAATGCTAACAGAATTTGGTTGCAATTAAATTAGACAGAGACTGTGATTGATATGTCAAAATGTGTAAAATTAGTCATTTTCAAGTCAAGTCCTCACTTTGTGCAAAGATCACTATGCAAACAAAGCAGTCTGGAGTTCTAAAATGCCAAGAATGGCTGCCCAAACAGAAAAAAAAGTGATGGGAAGTTATAAAAATACCTCAATATATTGTCTTTTAATAAATGGGTATTGGCAGTTGGACAGGGCATGCACATACAATGGCTGTGTACCTTTACTGAACTAGCTATCTCATACAATGACATAATGAAAAGGATAACAAAATACCTTTTAAAATAACTAAAGTGATAATGTAGGTTTAAAGTGAGGCTAGTGTGTCTTGAGTTATGGATGCAATTGCACAAGCTCTGTAAAGTTACACCTGCACACAAGTATAAGAAAGGACTGCCCAAGTACTGTGTAATAAAGTGGTTTCAAATTACGTACTCAGTCTTCTTGCATGTTTCTTCAGAGTATAAAACACTTTTCATCAGTCTTAGCAGTCATATGAAGTGACAGCTGTTAATTACAGATAAATGAGCAGAGCTGACAGATTTGCCCAAGAACTATAACATCTAAACAAGATCACTGAGGAGAACCTGAATACTGCCTACAACACTACAGTGTTGAATACCTAACAAAACCCTACAGCTTACCTAATTTGAATGGATAAATATATACGTGAACAACACAAGGCCCACCATATGCACAAATCAAAGTAATACAGTGAAAAGAAAACCAATTTCAATGATCAGCTCAAGTTAGTGACCCTCAGCACAGTATCTAACTAAATGCTGAAAAAACACATCTCATTTTCTATGTCTAGGCAAACTCCTATTATGGAAAAACATATTGCATTGTAGAAACTGAAAAAAATAGAATGAAAACAAACCTAAGAGAGTATGGCAGACTCCAAAGCAAAAAAGGTATAAAATCAAGAAATTACTGAAATAGAGATAACTTATGCAATGTGGATGAAACACAGCATGTCTCTTGAATTCTGACTGAAGAGTGCTTCTCAAAGAATCTGGACATATAGCACTAATAAGTATATTTTTTGGCACTTTTTTACTTTTCAGAGTTCTGCACTGTCTTAATTTTTGCTCAACTTATTTATATATTTGCTGGCATTGTTTTCTGATCTGTTCTGAAGCTGGTCCCTCACCTACTCCTGTGGTGTTCTTAAAGTTGATAAAACTAGTCTAACAGCTTTTGTGTTATCCGATTGTTTCAAGGCTTGCTGATATAAAAATATTCCCAGTTTGTAAATTCCTGCATACCTTTGCTAGAATCTCCTTGTGCTCTGACTGAAGAGTGCTTCTCAAACAATCTGGAAATATAGCATTGATAAGTATATTTTTAGCACTTTTTAACTTTTCAGAGTTCTGCACTGTCTTAATTTTTGCTTGAGTGAATTATTTATGCATTTATTGGCATTGTTTTCTGATCTGTTCTGAAGCTGGTTTTCTCTGCCCCCCCCCCCCCCCCCACCCACCCTATTCCATTCCTGTGGTATTGTTATAGTTGATGGCTTTGCAGTTGCCCAACCCTACTGTAAATTTGATATAGGATACTCCTGCCAGTTTCCTGTCATTAGCTCATTCTACCCAATACTGAAAGAACATTTGAGAAGGTCAACCCACTTAGGTTTTTAACCTTGAATTATCTTCTGTTACTCCTTTCTTCCTTTCCACTTTACTAAAAAACATTGCTAGAATCTCCTTGTTTTCTGACAGAGTGTGCTTCTCAGCTGATAAATACATTTTTTGGCACTTTTAACCTGTTCAGAGTTGAATAAAACAACAATTGGATTCAGTTCAGAATACATTTTGAATTAATTGCATTTATTTAAACTGTATTTGCTTTAATACGGCTACACACAAGTGGGTTAGCTTGCACTGTACATGAATTGGTTTTAGTGCTGTTACAGCTGTTTTCCTGTTTAAAAAAAAAATTCTAAGTTTGTTTCATGCCAGATATAGATTTGCTGTATCCAGGACTGTTTGTAAGCTTCTGAGCAGTGCCAAAGTCTACTTTTCAATTTTTCCCTTAGCTTGACTAGTTTTCTTCTCTCCTGCACTTTTACTAGCTTATTAGTCTAGCAATTTACCAGACTTCTTGTAGCAATTATTGTAGCACACAAAAGTGCTACCAGCACTAAACGTTCTACAAGGAAATGGCTCTAGTACATATTATAAATGCCCACCCCTCCAGCCATGCCTAAAGGTCAGTTCCCTGTGCTTCTTCCTATTAATCTGGTGAACTTGGGCAACCTGAGGCAATGTAGCAACTGCCTCATGTACACTGACAACCCTCTCCTCTTACCTCCCAACACTCAGACTTGTGAGAGATGCACTTATATATTCCAAACTGGAAGCCACGCACTCTCCAGCCAAGACCGGAATAGCTGCTCAAGAGGAGAAGATCAACACTTGCACCACACGACATGGAATACATAGCCCTCTAGAACACATACCAGCACTGCCTTCACATAAAAAACACAAACCACACACCCACCTTCATGGAGGCTCTCAATAATAATCTACCCAAACAGCAGAGAACTCCAAGGCAGAAACGCACTCAACCACCACAACACAACACTAATCACGAGACATATAACTTTCCTAAACAGTGTGCTACTCAAGCAAAGCCCCCAAGGCAAAACAGCATGTCCAACACACTAGTCATAGGTGACTCTATAGTGAGACACACTGATGCCCCACTCACTAGGTTGAATAAGGAGAAAGTAACAGTCAGCTGCATGTCAGGTGCCAGGATCCACCACATAATGCACACACTCAGGTCCCTCAACAACAGGTACAGATATGACTGTCATTGTACATGTGGATGTGAATGACCTGAGATGCAACTTCCTGGACTACATGAAGAGAGACATGGAGGAGCTCTCTGATTATGTAGCCCAGGCAGGTATGATCCTAGCCTGAGCAGCATCCTACCATCACCCAGAATAACAACACAGTAGAAGCAGAAAATGATCGATTTCAACAATTGGCTAAGTTTCTGGTGTCATTTTAAGGGCATCCAGTATCTGTCTGCCTGGGATGACATGATTGATGAACCTCGATGCTTTGCCAGAGATGGCCTGCATCTGTCACCCCTGGGATTCCGGGTACTGGTCAAGGCTCTTGCCACTCCTAGAGTGCCTTTTTTAGGGAGTGTTCCAAAGACCAAATTACCACCATAACAGCTACAAACAAATGCACTCTGAGGGTCATGCTGCTCAACACGAAGTCTACATCTCAAAATGCACTTGCTCGAAGCACTCCTTAAAATGGAGAACATTGACATTTGTGCTCTAATAGAGGCCTGGTTCAAGGTAGCAGAGAGCACCCCTGCACTACCAGGATATGGTGCCTCCATATTCATAAAGGATGCGCACATCTCCAGACTGGTAGTCCAAAATAACGCATCTGAGATACTTCAGGTGCAGCTAACATTGGGTAAGACAGAGATTCAGGTTGTAGCCTACTATAGGACCCAACCATGTCCCAAGACTCGCACTCCACATTCCTAAGCACCTTGGAAAATACTAGGCTCCAAGCCAACACTCTCATACTGGGCGACTTCAACTACCCCTCCATTATTTGGGAAAACTACTCATGTACCAATACACTTGGCCAATGTTTCCTGGAGTTCATTAATTAAAATGCCCTAGACCAGCTCGTTCTTACCCCCACTAGAGGTAGCAACATCCTTGACCTGGTCATTACTAACATGGGTGACCGTTGCTCTATACCAATAGCCAACTCCTCCATGGTTAGATTAGACCACAAACTAATCACCTTGGAAATCTACATCCCTCCCACCACCCCCCAGCAAAGGTAACCACCATGAAAAGCTTCTCCAAAGCTAACTATGGCATCCTAAAAACAGAGGTGGCTAACTTCACGGCACCCATGCAAATGAGAATAGTTGCATGATCGCAGAATCATACACCAATGCACTGTATGAACTTGTACACAAATGCATGGATCTCGCCATACCCAATAGAACCAAGATGCTTTCCTCCAAAAAAAGGAAGCCAGTCTGGTGGTCCCCTGCCATAAACAAACTCTACAACAGGAGGAGGAAACTTATGCGGAATAAGGTGAAGTCCCAACACTGGAAAAACTCCCTTATCAGCCTCAACAAAAAGTTGAGATCCCTCATCAAATCCTCTAAAGCTAGGAATGAAAACAGAATTGCAGCAAATAATAAAAAGACAACCACAAGGCCTTCTACAGTTACGTAGAAAATCTCCACAGTAATACCCAGATTTGCTCTGAGCTACTGCAGAATGGTACCTCCTATACTGAGCCAACAGATATTGCCAATATACTGGCTGATGGATTCAGTGCCAACTTTACCCTTCCCCCCAAAGGATCAATACCAGTAGATTGTCAGGCACCCAGTATTACTGCTGCACAAGTTAAAACAGAGTGAACTGGCACCTCACCTGTGTGCCCTGTTCAATCACAGCCTCGCCTCAGGCTTTGCCCCTACTAAATGGCCACTGCTACAGTCATCCCTCTCCACAAAGGAGGAGAGGGATTACAGACCCTTGGAACTATCTCCCCATTAGCCTGACAAGTCTGATATGCAAAGCTATGGAACGCATCATCATGGACCTAATAAGGATATAGGGAATCTCCAAACTCTGGATCCCACACAGTTTGGTTTTGTGAAGGGTAGATCATGCCTGCTCAACTTGGACGACTTCTTTGAGTCGATCACCAGAGCCTGTGGATGAAGGCAAGGTGGTTCATACAGCCTACCTTGATCTGGCCAAGGCCTTTGATACCATTCCCACTCAGGAATCATAGAAAAACTCACTAAGCTAGGCATCAACCCCTATATCACAATGTGGGTTGCAATCTGGTTCACAGTGTGAAAGTAGCTGACTCCAAGTCAGAGTTGAGTCCCACAGGGTTCGATCCTGGGTCCTCTCCTGTTTGGTATCTACTTCTCTGAAGTCCTCCTGTTTGGTATCTACTTCTAAATAAGGGTGCAAGTTTCTCATCTGAAATAAATTATGAAGCTGCCCAGAGTACCTTCAAATCTGGTTGCACTGTGTCAAATGCTAATTTGGTCAACTAGAGACATTAAAACAGATTTTAGAAGCTTTAACTTCTCTTTCTGCAGGTTATTTTCTAATGTAAATGACTAGCTATGATTGTGAGGTGTATTTACCCAATTGATAGAGACTACAACTATGTTTGTGGACAGATAAGTCACAGTTTCATTCTTTTCACTTTAGTATCATGTTTTTTTTTTCTTCTATTGATCTCATCTGTATAGTTTATTGTAAATTCGTTTACTTACATTTTTCCAAGACTAAATACACATACATACGTACACACACACACAATATGTATTATGTCTCATGGAGCTTTTCTACACGGGCCGCCACGGAAAATGGGATTTATGCCCAGTCAGACTTTCTTGGTGATCAAATCTGAAATAAAATAGTCAAGAAATAGCACGTTACAACTTTGTATGTCTTCTGTATAAAATTTAAATTTCTTTATCAGGTTTCTCTGTGGCATTTAACTATCTTGATTATATGCATCAGGGTTTTATACACTTTGAATACAAGTCATTCAGCAAAAGCTTCTCTCTCATTCAGGAAAGATAACTAATGGTAGCAGTTCTGTGTACAGCTTTATAATGTGTATGTGTACAAGTATAAATATATGGGTAAATATGCTTACCTTTAAGAACATTTAGCATCCATAATGCATATAGCTCTCAGCTCAGTCTTGAAGAAGCTGTTTTGGTAACTGTGTTTTCAGTACGCTGCCATATTTGTGTGGATTTAAAGCTATATCATACCCTTTAAATCCTGAGTCTAGTGCCATTATGAAACAGCACAGTTCAGGATCTGTTGTGATAAGATGATGTCTCAAAACCTCTCCACGAAGCTATTTCTGCAGTATGTAAACATGCTGCATTCAGTCAGTCTTCGTATTCCTTTGCCTAAGCCACTTTATGATCTATGTGGCCTTCCACAGAATGCTTTGGTTTCATCCTTTTCTTCAGGGTTTTCAGGACTATGTGTAGCATTCCAAATGTGGCCATACTGGCACATGACAGAGAAGGTATACGGTCATCCATGCCTCCAGTATATATGTTCCACAGTATACAACTTATCAGTTTGTAATACTGTTTCCCCCTCTATTTATATTTAATTTCCTAGGACCAGTGAGATGATTACTCCCAGACAGTTTGTGCCACCAAGCTTAGTATCCCTTAGATTTGTACCCAAAATGTAGAAATGTGTACACATCTGCATTTATCTTCAACCACCAACTCTCTGGTCACAACCATTTTTCTTTTGGAAACTGCCCTCCAGCAGGAGCTTCAGTGCTAATATGGGCTGCACCCACACACAGATAGTATGTGCATCTTTTGTTGCTGTTTGAACTCATTATTTTTAAGGATTTCTTTCTCTTCCCTTATATTGTTCTCTTCCACTGCCTACTGCTGTACTGTCAACACTTCTTCCCCCTTTTTCATGCAGCCTGGTTGGAGCCTTCTGCTGCTCAGCTTTCTACATAATGCACCGGATAGCAACCAGTTTTAGTAGGTTAAATAGTGACGTGTAAAGTAACAATACCAGATTCTAGCTCTTTGCACTATGCCTCTTTCTGGATTTAGTTATGGACTTCTCCCAATCTAGCTAAAATCTTTAGTGGCATGTGGCCATCTCCAGAAAAGAATACTTTCTTTTTTCACTCTTATCAACTATTGATAATGACTTCAGCTCAGCCCCAAGTCAAAAACACCCAATGCCCACTCTCTCCCCTCCAGCAACCCCATTCCTTCTATTCAGTCTTCCACTCTTCAAGTAAAACGAGATTAAAGATAGGCTATCTCAAAATTGGAAGAATTGACCCTGAGCTGGAATCTATTCATACATCCGAACAGCATGATCTTGGCCTTCTTGCTCTCTGTGAAAACTGGATAAAATCAGACTCCCAGAACACTGTGTTCCATTTTTCTATGCTAAAAGACTTCAAACAATTGATAGCTCTAGTCACAGCATAGGTGGCAACTACATGTTTCTTTATAAATGATCACCTCACCAGCTCCATTCATTTTACCACTTCCACAACTGATGACATTAGTCCCAATTGTTTCTGCTGAATTTTTCCATAATTCTACCAAGCTGAGAGTAACCACATATACCTCTCAAATCTAGCTCAATAATCTTGACTCCATCATCTAGGATATCTCACCATCATCATCAGAAATAAAATAAGTTTTACATGATTTCTAATCTATGCTACTTTGGTCCTCTGTGTCATGAGACTAAGGACTGCTTAGCTGATTTTGACCTCACTCGGATGGTATATAAACCAGCTGGATACAAATTCATCACAAATAACCATTTTGTTAGGCTAGCTTCCTAGTAGAATTTCCAATAAACCTCAAAACCTAAACACTGAAAAAAAAAAACTAATACATAATAGAGGAAAAGAATCATTAATGAAATAAATAAATAAATAAAACACTTTACTTGCCATTTTATAAACAATCGAGCATTTTTATCTTGCACACAAAACTTGAATAAATTGAATTACGTAGCATACAGTCAGATAAAATGATACTTTAAAAACCTAAAATTCCCTGACATTCCGGGTCTACTTTATGTGCTCGAAATCAGAGTATATCGAATATGATATTCTCGACAAGAGTACACCGAAAGAGCAAAACATCAAAAATGTAAACAAAAATCTTTGTAGGTGGAGATATCCATTTACTTAAATGCAGCGCGATCTTGAAGTTGGTATATTTAAGTAGCGGGGGTGTGGGGGGTGCAGTTTGCCCCCCTGCCTACACTAGCTTAAATTCTTTTTTTTTTTTTTGTGTATTTTTTTTTTTGGACTTCAATTGTTTAATAGTTCGATGCATATGGTTTGATCCATATTCATTCGAGCTATTAAACTTTCGAGGTCCTAAAGTAGACCCAACATTACTTCTTCTCTTTAATGCTAGCTTAAAACACACCATTCAAATGTGAATTTATATTGGTTTGCAATTTTATTTACCACTTTCACCATTTAAATTCCAATATATTACACAATTAATGTGCATGCTTTTCTTGAATCATTTTCCATTAAAATGAAGCAATGTAAGCATTTTTAAAGGAATTCAAACCTTTGGCAGTCTTTTGTGTGAGACAAAAGCTCTTGTTTGCAAAATGGTTTGTAAAGTGTTTTATTTTTTTACTTATTTTACCTCCAGTTCTTTATTTTCATCCTTTACTTCTCAAGTACTATGTTTCTCCTGATAAGTATGCCATCAGCAATTTGTATCTTCAATTTAAACTTCAAAACCTAAAAGTCCTCCATAAACCAAAACAATCATAGCTTCCTAGATTCTGGTGGTCAAATGGAGAGACTTAAAGCCCTTGTCCACTAAAATCAGTAATAAGTGCTTCCCTCAGATTTATTCTCACCAATTATTTGCTCACCATCAGCTACAATCCACATTATATGCCCACTTAAGATTCTTATCAGTTTGCCTCCAATACAGTGTTAATCCTCAAAAAAAAAAAAAAAGGACATTCCATAGGTAACCTGATGTAGGAAATGTCAAAACGGAAACCTGTATGAACCCCAAACTACCACAGCTTCAAATAAGTCAGTAAAAAAGCTGTCTGTAAGCTAAACTCCACTCATGTTATTACATACTTGTATATTTCACTTTGGAACTCTGTAAAAAATAAAAAATAAAACTTTAACAGTAACAACTCTGTACTATGAATGCAAACAATCCTACTTCCACTCATACTCTAGATACTTCTGAAAGGAGGTGATATAATAGTGATAAACAGATATATTTCCCATTCTGCTTTCTCTGCTAAGGAATTCAAATCTATCTTTTAATTCACTCCTCCACCCTAATTAATCCCCCTATATTCATCCCTCTTTTCCACCAGAAGAACATCTCTCAAACAAATTTGTTAAATTGCTAGACAAGTTACTCAGCCCAGGACAGTAGTGTTTAATGGCCTGTACCCAGCTCTGCAAAGATCATACTTCTCACCGTTCACGACCTCTTCATTGCATCACTTTAGTACGGATGCTTTTCAAAGCTTTCAAAGAAAGCAATCTTCAACATCCCTCTCACTACATAAATAGTTTCTTGCATAACTCAGACCATCACCCAACTTTCCTTCTACCAGCTTTAGCCAAACTTCTCAAAAATACTGTTACTGAGCTACCGTCTTCCTTCTAGACCATCATATACTTTAACAGCATGGATTTACATCTGGAGGAATAAAAAGTGTTCAAAGAGCCTTCATTCCTTGTACAAATTCAGTTCCTTAACATGTGGATAATGGCCATCATTCAATTATTCTCTACTCCACATTATTAAAATCTTTGACTCAGCCGTCAAGCTCCTTTTCTTACTTTCGCACAAAGATGTCTCATGGTAACTGTTGGGCTACAGCCCTCCCAAATGAAAAGTAGAATAGCTGCTCTTACAACTTTTGATTTATTTATTTTCTTAAAATAGTATTCTTTCCAATTTTGAAACAAGGAACTCTGAGCTTGAGTTTGGAGCTCTATTAAAAAAAGTAACCTGACTGGGTTACTTTTAAAACAGCCAAGAATTTTTCTGCCTTGGTGGGGGTAGGAATGCAGGTTGTTTGTGTTTTAATATTAAACATTGAGAAGAAGCCTTCTCCACTGCCTCAGGATACATCAAGTAGTTGGTAGACGAGGCACTATCAAATCAAAAATGAAAGGATGTGAGAATATTACTGGATAAAGAATGAGATTCAGATGTGTCTGTCAGCATGGGAATAACTGTCATTTTACTGAACAGTTTTAATTAAATAGCAATCTGTCTGCAGTCTGAGTCAACATTACCAGCCATATTGTAACTTGATATTTATTTTTGAAAGTGTGTGTGTGTGTGTGTGTGTGTGTGTGTGTGTGTGTGTGTGTGTGTGTGTGTGTGTGAGAGAGAATATATATATATATACATATATACACACACACACACATATATATATATATATGTATAAAACTGAACACGACCACCACGTAATAGATAAAATCCAGTATTTATTATGATAAGCGCTTTAACGTGCAGCCGTAGCACGCTTCTTCACATCTCAATGCATACAACAAAAGTCAGCTCTTAAATACTTTGCTTAATTAAAACCAATTAGTAAATTCAACAATTAAACAATCAAATATCAGTGACTTCTTAAAGGTACTAGTTCCAAAGTAATACCATTGAAAGAGAAAAGAGAAAATCAAAGTTAACATCAAACACCTAATTAACTTCGTATAACATATTCTCTTTAGCTAGTCAATAAATAGATATATATGAATTCATATTAGCATAAAATAATGACATGCCTATTGTGTATAGCATGTAAAATCCTACATATTTCTAAATAATATAACAAATACATTTAAATAAATAAATACAAATATAAACATATATATATATAAATAACATACGACAAAATCTATAAGAAATACCTTAAAAATTCATATTTAACAATGGATATTCAATATTTATTTATTATTAATAATTTCGAGCCTCTAGTACTGGTTTAATACTAATATGCTGATTTAATCCTGGCTCCACATGAGCTCTTAACTTAAAAATCCATGAGAGTTCAATGTATTCCAAATAATTCATGTTATTACCCCCACTAGCCATTTTATTTACCAACTGTAGTACTCTGAACCTAAAGCTATGATTGGCATGGTCAGTAATATGCTTCGCTAAAGCATTCCGTTGATCTAACTTCTTCATATCATAGATATTGTTGTAAATTCTATCTTTCAATTTTCTAGAAGGGAGTCCAACATAAAACGCAGTGCATTGTATGCAAGTTGCTAAATATATCAGGTTTTCATCATCACAATTAGCATGAAACCTAGGTGTAAAAATATATTCAAAAGTAGGGTGTTTGAAGCATTGTTCTTTAACTATAAATCTACACATCCTACATTTGTTGCAACTAAATGTACCTGGTCTATTCACCTGATCTGTAACACGTTCAGCATAACAATGTTCATGACATAGAATTCTTTTAAGATTCTTACTATTCCTATAAGTAAACCTGGGCGTAGGTCCTACTATATTTAAGACCAGGGGTTCAATAGTCAGTAGCTGCCAATTTTTCTTAATAATATCCACCACTTTCCCATTATCACTAGTGTATCTGGTCAGAAACCTGACCGGAGTGCCACATGATAAACGTTTCTTGTTGTAAAAATTTATATTCCTATTCCTGCATGTTACTCCATCTAAAACCAAGCCCTGCATTTCATCTATCATGGTACTATTATAGCCTCTGTCAGTAAATAAAGTTTGCATGGTTTTAAATTCAATCTGTTTGCTCAAAGGATCCTTACAGATCATATTAATTCTGAAGAACTGTCCCTTTACCACATTAGGAAAAACAAATCTGGGGTGCATGCTAGTATAATGCAACAATGCATTTTTCCAGCAAGGTTTCCTGAACAGTGAGGTAGAAATATTCCCATAATGATCTTTCATTATGCTAATATCCAGGAAGTCTACCTGATTGAGAGAAAAATTCAGAGTAAATTTCAAGAAACTAGTCGTTTCTAGGTGACAAATGAAGGCTTTAAGCTCCTCAATGCTGCCCTTCAAAAAAATAGGACATCATCCACGAATCTCCTGTAAAATATTACCTGGGCATAAGATGTATTATTAAGCAGAAACTTCTTTTCCCAGTGGTAAACCACTAAGTTTGCATATGAATTAGCACATGGGGTGCCCATAGCGACACCCCATTTCTGTTCGAATAGTCTATCTTTAAAGATGAAAAGATTATTAGTTAATACCATCTCCAATAATGTGCAGACAAGTATCTGTTTATCTGTATCTATACCTTCAGTAAAACATAAAGTCTCTCATCGCTTCAACACCATAGTCATTGGGAATGGACGTAAATAAATTCTTAATGTCCAACGTCACTAAAAGAACAGGTGGGCTCACATTTCCAATAATAACAGCAGCTAATTCATTAACTAGCTGATGACTATCTTTAAGTATGGTAGGTATTTTCCTGACCAAAGGTCCCAGTATATTTTCAATATAAATAGATATTCTCTCTGTCACCCACCCATTACCCGTTACTATGGGTCTCATCGGTAAGGGAAAAATATTCTTGTGTATTTTAGGTAGACCTTTTATGCAGGGTATTAAAGGTGTTTCAACTAAAAAAATAGTTATAAAGCTCTTGCGTTAACTGCCTGCACATCAATAAATCATAAAGATCCTCATGCACCCTAGTAACAATTTTCAGAAAGCGTTCATGATCAATTTCACTATAGGTACTATCATCTTGTAACATGTCGTACATAGCTGAATTATAATCTATATATATATATATATATATATATATATATATATACATACACACACACACACACACACACACATATATATATATATATATATATATATATATATAGCCACACATATATATATATATATATATATATACACATATACATATACACACACACACACACACACACACACACACACACACACACACACACACACACACACACACACACACACACATATAAACCGTGCAGTTTGTGGTTTGGTATTTGACTTTTGGTTTACTGCTGGTTTAAAATTATTACCAGGATATTTTTCTGGGTTATATACTTGTTACGTTGCGATTTAGGAGTATACCAAGGGCGTAGTGGAGGCTGTTACTCTATCTCAATATGGCGGATAGCGTGGACCTGAAGAGGTTTATGGACCAAATTACGGCCGATAAAGATGATTTCTCTATTTTTTCTACAAAGCCCGTTACAACTTTGGGTGCACATCGAGAAACTGGGATGCTTCAAAGTTCTATGGAGGCGACTGACTGTTTCAAACAAATGGGACATTTGTCCCGTAAGGTACGTTCCTTAGTATGGCATAACAAATTACTAAAAGCCTATTTACAAGCCCATGTAGTCCCTGAGGGTGTATATGGAACCTGGGGTAGGGTCTGATGACCATACTTTTATGCAAAGATGGCGTGGGGTTCAGTCAATGGCCTCAAAATTGTTTATGGAACTATTAGTGGATTATTATGATTCACAGTTGGTGGATCTTAACGCCAAATTGCAATCTTGTAAGGAAAGCACATTATTGTTTATTGATAACAGCCAGTATTTAGAACTGTATACTCAGTTTAAGGCAGATATGGACAAATATGATCAAGAGCTACAGGGGCGCAAAATGAAGAAATACATGAGGGATGTTAATGACTATAAGAATGATGTTGTGTTCACATGGAAAAAATGGAAGCAAGGTGTTCGTTTTGAACAGAATAATTTTGGTGCTTCTAAACGTAAGAGGGTTAGACTCGGTTCTCGACGTACCACAGCAACTATTACTTCAGGAAATTCTTCTAGTTATTCAAACACTGATACTGAAAATGAGGTGGGGGAGACAGAGTTACTCAAGTCACCAGTCTCCAAAAGGCCTAATACCCCTTTAGGAGAGGGTGTCGGAAACATCGGAACCAACGATATAGAACAATTGTTCCTTTTTAAACTCAAAATTGATGACTTTAACGTTAATGGTTTTGAAATTTTTTGGGAAA
>NC_056748.1:569492359-569592359 GCF_019279795.1 Protopterus annectens
CAGGTGTCCAATGAATACAAAGTATTTAATTTAATTAAATATGTACTTCCTGTTCAGCTCTGTTCCCGTTGTGTCAGATACCAAGTCAGAATACATAGTTAGCAATACTATTCGTATGTTTAATTTAAAAAGACATAGCCATAAATAAACATAAAAATAAATCATCATAAAATGTAATGCGGTGTAATATAATTCATTACATATCCATAACATTACATATTACTATAAAAAGAAAAGTGTATTAAAATAAATTTATAATACATAATAGACCACTGTTGTACTAATAATAATAAACAATTCTAAAGTGCTATACTTTTGCTGAATAAGTTAACAACTGATGATACGTTAATTGTATGTATATACATATCTAAATTTATATTCAAAGAGGATATGCATATGACATATAAACTGCTTGGAAACAAACCCACAAGCTAAAAATTAATAAATATAATTGTCGAACCGAATGGTGTATTAACGAGTGGAATTGGCAGTCTTTACTGGTGATAGCTGAATATCAGTCAGAACCTGTAAGCAAGTTTTGACATTCACGTCCATATCTTTGTTGGCATTTTTTTTAACCGAAAGGTGTTTTCGTTCATCAACGAGTGGAAGTAAAGTTTTTTTTACACGTGTGAGCTAAACATTAGTAAAATTTTGCTAAGAATTTTTGGCGTTCAATCTAGAGGACTTATTTAAAGAAAATCTTTAGTCTCAACAGTAACGGTCAGTTTAGAATGCTTATACTTTTAGCGTTTTAGTACGGAGAACTGATTTGAAGCATTTTTTGCATTTGTTGGGTTGCGTTAAGTAATTTGAGCTTTCAGTGATTTTTTGAGGACGAATTGAAATTCTTGAAATTCAGTGAAATGGGTTTTCAGTGAATCAAAGTAGAGCCATACATATATATATATATATATATATATATATATATATATATATATATATGTGAATAATGTGCAAATTCTGTTTAACCAGTATTAGTCTCATTGTTCTATGGTTTATAAATTGTCAAATTCTGTATATATTTATTTTTTCTTTATGTTGTGTTTTTTTGTTTTTCTTTTTCCTTCATATTTTCTTGTAGGCACTATTGCAGAGCTTTTCTCCTCAGGCCTCTGCTGAGAAGAGGTCTTGCATGGTCCAATCAGTCTTTCCCAGTAAACAAAAATAAATCAATACACACACACACACTCACACACACACACACACACACACACACACACACACACACACACACACACACACACACACACACACAAACTTTTAATCTTTTTAACAAAAGACCAAAGAAAACATCAGAAAACTTAGTCAGCCTCAGTGGCTGTCAACCTAACAAACCACAGTATATATATATAAGAGAACAGATTTTTTTTTCAAAAGTGGAATGCTGCTGTTAGAAACAGACAAATCTCTCTCTCACACACACACAAATTGTAACGTACATTTAATCACAAATGTGAACAAAATATATCAAAGGTAATAATATATATTATGTACCACGACTGTGAAACTGAAATTATTTAAAGTAAATCCCAGTGCCAACCACTTATTTCAATAATTCTTAACTAATGAACTTTGATACTGTCCACTTACCCACAAATAAAGCATATGCATTTAACTGTTCTCTATCATGAAAGAATAAAACGTTTATATGAAACACCCAAGAGTAGCAAACAAGTGAATTTTTAATTTCATCGGTAGATAACTTGAGGAAAATGGAAATGGTTATAAGTGTTGAAAGCAAACTTGCTGTGGATACAAATAGGAAAACAATTTATAAGTATATTAATAGCATCAACAGTTATCAGCCAGTTAAGTCTATAAAATCTGAAGGCAGTATGAGAATGATCCTTTGAAGATCGCACATCTGTTTAACCACCACTCTACAATACCGTTCACTATTAGATCTAGTCTTGACAATTTATCAATTAACATTATAATTCCTGACAGTTCAGCTTGTCCTATTATATCTTAGATGACAGAGCTTTTAGTAAAATAAAATTATTCAATTTTTATGAGCCCTGACTCAATACCCTCCCTATAGTTACTTATAAAAATCACTTGCTACCAGTATTAAAACCCAATTTTAATAAGCTACTGCAAATGGGTACTGTTTTCAGCTCTTGGAAACACCTATCATAGCTCTAATGTATAAATATGGTAATAAAAGTATTGTTAACAGCTAGACCTTTTCTCCCCATTTCCATTCTGGGCAAATGCTTTGTAAGATGCATTACTGAAGTATTTTGGAACGATAACAAATATCACCACTTGGGCTTCAATCAACATGATTTTGTAAAGAGCAGATCTTTTTTGATAAGTTTATTACATTTTTATGACCAAATTACTAAGGCCCTGGATTTAGATCTTTCATGTGGTGTAATTTTCAAAAACTTAGCCAAGGCCTTTGACTCTCTTCCTCACCAGGTAATCTATCAAACCCTTATAAAGACTAAAAATCAATATATTCCCAGTAAAGTGGATTATGCTATGGTTAACTAAGACAGCCCAGTGCTTAAACATGCAAAGAATAACATTTGATTCTCTTCCTGTCCATCTTTGAGTTCCACAAGGTGTGTTTCATGTACCAAAGTTATTTAATATTGTAATTGCCTCCATTCCTAGATCCAAGACATGTTGGATAAATAAGCTTGCAGATGATTATAAGATTTGGTTAATTGCACAAAATGTATCTAACATTTAAATTCTTATACGAGACAGTAAGGTGATTAGGCACGCAACATAGATATACATTTTAGTTACGACACATGTAATGTATTTTGGAAAGGCTGTAGTTCATTTACCTGTATACCTACTAGAACATCCACTAAAGGAGATAATCCAATATAAATATATGGGTGGGAATAACCATGAATGCTAATCTTTCTTTTGACACACATGACCAACTGATAAGTGCTGATAAGTAATAAAGCTGTCAAATGGGTACATGTTTAAAAATCTTAGCAGAAGAAAGGAGATACTTCTTACATCACTATATAACACATACTAGGCCAATCCTGGAGTATAGTAACATTTTCTTTATGTACAATGCAGGTTAGTTGTGCTATCTGGGTCTATATCAGTGCATCGAAAAAATTACAGCAAATGGCTACTAATTGAATGTTAAACAGTGAAAGTTTAACATTCTGAAAAAGCTTGATGAAAAATAATTCATCAAATGGCCACAGTTGGCTAACATATTGAACGTAACCAACCAAGGTAGGGGCTCAACCCCCACATTCCACAATGAGGGGGGGTTGTGCCTCCACCCCCCGAACTATACATACCAACTCCAAGATCACACTACAGTGGGGAATAGGGAAAATTTTTAAGTTTCCTTCACTTACCTTATGCATCGTGGTACTTCCTGGTTGTTGGCCAACTATGGCCATTTGATGAAATTATTTAACTTGGTGTGGTGCACAAAATAAAAACATCTGGTATTTTTTCAGCTATAATAAACATACTTTTGAAACTAGCAATAGAAGACTGACTCAGATAAGGCTTCAGGTTCCAGTATAAAAATCCTGAGGAAGCATTTTGTGAAAGCGCTTGTGTGTTTTTTGGCATTTTTATTAAACGTGGATTTTTATATTAGAACCTGAAGCCTTACCCGAGTCGGTCTTCTATTTCTTGTTACTCGTATTTTGTGTTTACTTGGACCCATGTACCTGGTTTTTGGTGGTTATACTTGTGTTGATTGCATAATACTTTTGAAGCTGTCAAATGATCAAGATGAGCTGAAAACAGTTATTTACAATCAACCCACTAACCCTGAAAGCAAACAATTAAACCATATCCTTTGCTTTCAGCATTCAACTACCAATTAAACTGTATTCGCTTGGATTTATTCATCTTCATATTCATTTTTAAAATGTATCTTTTCCTATGTATACTGCATTTTGTAAAACAATTGTAATCTAGACAAATAGCATGCCAGAACATTCCTTCAGTTATGTTTTCCTTTAGTAGTTGAGCAACTGTGAATAAGCTCGTTTCCATCTTTTCACTGTGATTTTGATGCATTTCTCTAAGAGGCCAGCTCAGCCAGCCGGTGTGCAACCATTGCCATGAAACTTGCATCTCTGAACAGAAAATTATATATAATCTTGCGTATATGTATGTAACTGACAAGGGGATTTCATGCAAAGTGACAACATTGTTCAGAGCCCCTAGATTTATGCTTGGAAGTACAAAATGAGTACAAACCTGGGAAATGATGGGCTATATTATGGTATGAAATTGAGGTTAGGAGAATGCATAAGGGAACAAATCAAGAAAGGAATTAAACTACTCTGTCAGGAGGAAGATGAGGAGGAAGTATGGAAGGAAGATACGGCTGTACCGATAATGAAAGATGTAATGCCAGTAATGAACAAAAATAAGTAGCCAAATAGGATGAAACCTATGGGATACTGAATGAACCAGGCTTCGATAGAGAATGAAAGAGCCAAAAAAATGAATCCAGCATGCTAAGGCAGTCCTACAGAAGATAATGGCTAAATAAGACAGGAGCAGACAAACATTCAAATGCATTGTTTAACATGACATGGGTTGTTAGGTGCAAAAATTGGCTAAGGGGTAAATGTCATGATAGGGGATCAATAACAGTACAAGTCAGGCCAACACTAAATAATTATTTATTACAGTATGTAAACATAACAATAAGGTAGCTTCTCCTCAGGAGACAGTAGGTATGGATGATGGTAGCAGCTGCAAAACTAGTGTTTGGGGAATGTGACTTGGGAAGACTACAAGTAGCTCATAGGATCTTGGGGAGATAAGACGGGCATTCCAGGTGAACTACTCAACCAGGTGTTAAAAAAGAGTTGGCAGTTGTCCTTGCTAACCTACAGCTTATTAATATCCAGCCCCTCCTTAGACACAGAATGGGATTACAGAGCAGGAGAGAGGTGTAATTATAGTGGTGAATATATGTTCCGAAACATAATTGCACAGTCCAGTTTTCTCTCTCAGCACAACAGCTGGTATACACTATAATGTCAGCTCCCTTTTCCGGTTTGTGACAAAATGAGAGACAAGCTGATTAACTCCTTTCATAACAGGCACACATCCCATTTTCCCTCCTCTCTCTCAATGAATTGCACTAGAAAATTAGTGATGCCTACTCAACAGCCTGCTTTCTTGAGAAGGAAGCCAGAAGTAAAATTCCACTGCAGTTAAAAGTTACAACAAGTCTGATATCTGCTTGCTTCCTGTTTGTTTCTTGTTGTATCTGGATTATAGTCAAGTTCCATATTGCTTTTAAGAGAAAGAGGCCAAGTAAGGAGAGACATGGCAATTTAGAGATTGACAGATTGTGGGTGCATTTCTTTGGCTGCCTGCAAGCCCAACCTATTATTAAGGTATCCAAATCAAATTACTTTTATGCAACCCCTGCGATTAATTTTAATTGTTTTAATTTATACAAATCCCCACATCCTGTTCTGTGGTTACCATCACAAGTGAATTTAACTGAAAGAGCAGCACTTTAGACAATTAGCGATTGCAGCCAACTGTGACAATTTAAGTAATGAAATTAAAGTATAATGCAGATAGGAAATGGAAGAGGTGCTGCCCACTGCATGATGTGTGAAATATATCTGTTTTAGTTTCTTAATGAAGTTGGTAGATTTGCTGATTAATACGATGGCAGCATGAAGCTCATTTGAAAAATATCATACCTATTAAATGCTTGCAAGCCAGTGTCCAACAATATCAAAGATTACATCTGCAATTTCTAATGTGTATGTCAATTTTACACTATAACATTACAAGCGTATGTACTGAAGCTGCAGTCGAGCATTCCTAAAGTTTCTATTTCTCCTGTGAAGTAGCAATATATTTACAGATGCCTCAAACAAGTCAATGAACTGCATAAAGGTAATTGGAACAGGCATATAAGGCATATATGTAGTATAGGAAGGATCGCCACTGATCTATAACATGCTGAAGTTTTTCAGTGTTCGTGCAATAATGCTAGCAATGTGGTAGTGCAGGCACATCACTGCCAGTTAGTATAATGTGTGCTGAATTCTATGATCTGATATTTACTTTTTCTAACATCTGAGTTTGAAGACAATGAAATGTAGCTCTGCTGTATTGATTTTTAAAAGTGATTCTGGTAGTTAAGGACAGAATAGGATATGAGGACTGTCTGGGTCCACATAGTTGGTGGCAACAAGAATAAAGTTGTAACCATGCAAGACATTTAACTATGACAACACATGGTTCAGCAAGCGTGATAGAAATGAGATAACATGCAAGACTGGCCAACATGCAACTCAGGCAGACTTACTCCTAGTAAGGAAGGAGCATTGGGGTAGAACCATCAATTCAAAAGTCATTTCCAGTGAAACAGTCAGCCAAAGCACAAACCACTGGTGGGCACAATCAGCTGCAAGCAGTGCTCATAGAGAGGCTCTATGATCAACTGAGACTTGGCAGAAGACCCGGAAGTCGAGTGGAGCAAAAGCACCAGAGTTCAAGGAATTATTCAGGGACCTATCACCTCAGGAAGTACTGGAAATATGTGTACTTTTCGGAGAATGGCCGAATCTCAAATTAGCATGTGTGAGGAGAGTATAACAAATATGCAGCTCAGCCAGGTATGGAAATAAGGTACATAAGTAAAGCAGTTGGTGGAAAGCACAAGTCCAGGAAGTTATCAGAAGAAAAAAGGAGGACAGGAAAAACTGAGAGAGAGAGAGAAAGATGGACCAGGCCAAGAAGGAATACTGGTTGGCTAATAAAGGGACTAAGAGAGCAGTCACAATTGTTTATTTTATTTATTTAACATTTGTGTACCGGGAGAGTCCGACTTGGAATGAGCCAATTTTCAGCAGAGGCCTGGGGACAAATGCTCCAGACACACGTCTTTGTAATGTGGGAGGAAACTAGAGTACCCTTAGAAAACCCACACAAACACAGGGAGGACATGCAGACTCCACACAGAAGGCATTCTAGCAGAGAATCAAACCAGAGAACCTCTTGCTTGAGGCGACAATGCAAACTGCTGCACCACTGTACCATCCATTTATTTATTGACATTTGTATCCTGGGAAAATCCATCGGGGTTAAAAAAAAAAATGCCGATTTTAGTGGAAACCTGGGAAGAAAATCTACAAATAAAAGAAAAACATTTTAATAGCAAAGGACAAGGCATCAGAGGCACTCTACCAGCTTCAAGAAAGTGACTTAGTAGATGACACAAAAACTCTATCAGGTTGCAAGATGAAAGACAAAGATAAAAAGGTAGTCAGACACCATTCATAAGGGATTTCAGCAGCAGCCTGCTCACCAGTCCACAGGACATCAAAGGCAGACGAAGAAGCATTTCTAGCAGCTTCAGAATGAAGAAAGTCCCACAGCATCTGTACTGCTCCAGATTCAGCACACAATGGAAAAAGAAGAAGAGCCCACCCTAGAAGATACAAGAACAGCACTAAGAAAAATGAAGCAAGGAAAGGCTGCAGGCCCAGATGAGGCCATAATAGATAGAATAAGTTAGGGGAGAAATAGCTCCGAGGGTGGTCATAGCAGTATGGAGAATAACATATAGCCAGATGACTAAAAATATAAATTCTAGTGTCACTGTTTAAGGACAACTGTCAGCAGTATGGAGGTACCAAAATCCTGTCCCAATGCATGAAAGTGCTGGAGAGGGTGACTGATAAATTAATACAAAGAATAGTAAAAAGTAAACTGGAAAATGAGCAGCTTAGATTCTGATCAGGATGCAGCAAAAACAGACTCAATGTTTGCAGGAATACAACTGAACAGAAGCTAAAGATCAGAAAACAATCTAACTGGGCATTCCTAGACTTGAAAAAATCTTATGCAGGTTATACAACCAGTGTTCAGACTCTGAGAGGTTCCCAATGTGGGTGTGCATCCAGGTTTATAACAGAAGTTCACTGCTGTTCAAGCTGGTGATGGACTACATTAGCAAAGAGGCTGGAGGGGACAGATCAACAAAGCTGCTGTATGCAGATGCTATGCAATTATAAGCAGACTCAGAATAAGAACTTCAACAAATAATAGGGGACTAGAACAAAACTGAAGGCACACACAATGAAACTAAGTAAAAATGAGACAATTGTCATGGCATCAGATGGGGAAAATCAGAAGAAGGTGATAACCGAGATAGAAAGGAAAAGAGTTTAACAGGTTAATAACTTCAGGTATCTGGGAGTTGTGGGTGAGGAAAACAGATATTTGAATGAAGAAGTCAAAGCTAGAATCGAGAGCTGCACACTGCAGCCAACTGGTGCAAGGTGCTGGGGTAGTGTGTGATTGATGGAAGAAAGCCGAAGAAGCTGAAAAGTAGGGTGTACAAAACAGTGTGCGACCAGTACTTCTGTGATGTAGACAACTGGGCTGAGATGGCAGAGCAATTGAGGAAACTAGAAGCAAGGGAAAAGAAGTGTATGAGATGTGTGGTAGAATGCTTGTAGTACAGAAGTGAATTTTGAAACTAATTTAGGCATAAAATGGATTAGTTCCAAAGAATACCTTACTTTTATGAAAGATAAGATAAAGCTGAGTCACTTGCAACTGAGAAACCTTTCTGGCAGAGCAGTTAGCAACTTTGTTTTCCATGTTAAGAATTTTAATCAGCTTTCTGAGTTGGTTCAAAATGTTTTTCTAGTGTGACATTGAAATCCAAGACGTCTCCTGTTTCTTAGGTGGATAGATATATAAAATTCCTTCCAGAAACTTTTTTTCTTCAAGATAAAGAAGAAATGAATAAAGGTGTCCATAGGCAAACAAGCAGAAAGGTGAATATTAAGAGAAGAGTAACAAAGGCCAGAGACCATTAACCCACAAAAATATTGAAGAAGCAATGGGATTTGAGCCTTAAAAGAATTTTGGTTCTTTATATGGCACCAGCTAGAAAATTTCTACACAGTCGCACATGATTTTCTACTACCAGGATTCCTAGCCTCCTTTAATACCTGCTGCACGTCTTCTGAAAACAAAGTGCCTAAAAGGTATTAAAAGTTTATCATTCAAGCAGTGAGCTGCAGAATTTGAAGGTTGGAGGTGGATCAGAGAGACCCTCTTCTGTGTAAGACCATCTTGTGAGGAAGTGTGTGGTTAAGGAGAGAGAACCACTGTTGCCTGGACTAAAACGGAGTTACCAATATTATGTTTGGAGAGCCCTTCAGGACCTTTAAAAAAAGCTCTGGATGTCAGGGAAAGTGAGGAAAGGCTAAAAGGAACATTCTCAGCCATGGTAAGGAAAAGGCATCTGTCTTCTAAGCCTTTTTGCAAGAGGTCCTGTGCAAATCTTCTTTAACTGTCAGATGATACGGGGTCATCAGGTTTAGATTCACATCCTGAATGTGAGAGTAGCTGTGAAGAATAATTCAAGAGCTCAGAGTCTGCTACAGAGAAAGGGATACTTCTGAGGAAGATTCTTTCTCAATTAAAGGGATCGATTGTGCAGATAAAAAAAACTGAGGGGGATTCAAAACTACAAGGGCTTTGGAAAGCCCCTGAGAAAAAGGATCTCTAGTAACAGGTGCTGCAGGAGATAAAAGATGTGGATCTATGTCAAATAATTGAACAGCTCTATTGTCGATCATCTCATCAACAATACAGGCTGCTAAACCCCCCCCCCCACCCCCACTAATTATATATACCAACTCTGAGATCATACTACAGTGAGGAAAAGAGCACATCTCCTGATCCCTACCATAATGTGATCTCAGTCAGAATGGTTTGACGGCCTGCACTGTCGACAAGATGACATGCTCCATAATGTGAACATTTGATTATATGACATAGACCCAAAAGATGTTTAGGCTTTTGTGTTGTTTTTTATTTTCTTATTCATGGTTTCTAAGAAAACTATATGAGAAGATTCTGACCCAAGACATATCAATATCTAAGGGACCAGGGCTGTCTTCTTGGACTAGTATTTGAGAAGCACAATTCAGTCTCTATGAAATCACAAGCCTAGATTTTCCCTTTGAGACCTTATCAACCAGCTTACTGGTCAGATAGGATGTGCCAAAATGCTGCATAAGGTCAGCCTCCAACTGGGTCAGAACAGAGGTAACAGGCCTAGAGATCAGGCAGTCTTGTGAGCTTGTCATCATCTTCAATACAGATGTACAAATCGGACCCTGACAAGGAAGCTGACATTGTGACATCTTCCTTCTGCATTTTGCCTTTCCTTTTCAACTGTGAAGGGAAGTCTGAGGTGGCAGCTTCCAGTGACATAGTGGCTCACCCTAGATCCTTCAAACTTGTATTCGCTGAATAGATTTTTAATGATGATATGCACCTATGTATAGCTTTTGGAACAAAAATCTGGCAAAAGGAGCAGTCCCTAATGTTTTGATCATGTCCTAAACCTAAAAGGACACTGGTATGCCTACTTTTGTATGGAATATACCTACCAGAGAGTCATTTTCCTGTCTTTGATGACATGAGCCGAATTCAGTAAGTCAAATAATATCAAAACAGAGGAAGGGTCCCCAATGGGATACTTAGCTGTCCCTTGGAAAGGTAAATGGATCCTTTTGAACAGCTGGCAAACTGAGCTATAGGAGACATCTTGCTTCTTGGACCATTTGTAAGAAAGTTCTGAGAATTCTCAAGTTTATGCATCACTTAAATACCAGCATGCAGTCCTCATGCTTAGGTCTAAGGTCAGATGTACAGCATGTGAGGAAGGGGTTTCTACGCACAGGATACAGCCCAACTATTGACATTAATACAACAGTGATTAATAATGAACAAATATTTCAAATCAGCACTTTCATTCAAATGCACTAAATATTTGGTTGCCTGGTCCTCTGTTTAACTGTAGGCTAGCTTACAATATGGAACCAGCACAAGTGTAATGTCTGCCCACTTATGATTATCGCTGTAAGTGACAGAATGGGTAACTGTTTCAGCCTCAAATTAACTCTGCCGCTTCTTTTCCTTAAATCTATAGCAGAAAGGTGACAAATCCAGATTTCTACTTCATTTATATTTCTTTTAAGAAATATAAGGACTTGACTGCTAATCATTTTCCTATGGTATTTGGAATTTTTTAATACATTTATAGTACAATGTTCACTTTTCTCTGTTGGGTAGTAATGTGCTTAAATACATTTCCTGCTGCCATCTCTTTCACAACTTGTACTAGCAAGATACTGTCCCTGAAATTTAAGGGTCTGTGATCATCCTGCAATACACAGTGGTGAATAAAATGTGAGAGGATCCATACAGTAATGTTGCAAAAACTAAATTTAAAGAAAGAGAGAAAACTACTAAGGGTATGAGCAGCCTAAGATATTTAATTTGTAGCAATAATCTGAGTTCCATTTTAGTGAGCAGCGGACATTGTGTGCAGATATACAACCAAGTAAAGGGGCATGGCTGGCAAGGAAGTTTACTACCTGAAAAGTACACAGCATCTTAACACGGCTATCCAAGCAATTAAAGCAGTAGATGGTGTCGTGGTCTACTAAATATAAACAGAGCAAGGTTGTTGAAGCCTTATAGCTTTCGGTGTATTAAATTCAGCTTGCAAAAATACATCTGAAGCAATCCAGGAATATAATGCAATGTTTTTCAGGAATAAAGGCCATCTGCACCTCAAAATATGCAAAACTGATCCCTTATTCCTCCCTATTATATTTTAACTCTTATGGATGTACTTTTCTAAAACAGATGAAGTGCAAGTGAAGCAACTGTGACTTGAGTTATTTAGATGTATGGGGGGGGGGGGTGACCTCATATTTGTGTATGGGTACAGATCACAAATGCAGGAGTAGGAGGACTTGTTCCCTACAATATAATAATTTAAATTTTCCACATGTCTGTGAGCTATATTTTCAGTAAAATGTTTTTGGGCATACATCAATTGTATAAACCAAATTATTTTATTATTTAAGTTAAACTGGATAAGTTTATTATTTATTCAATATGCTTAACTGGGTAAGCAAACTGATCCTACCAGAATATTCTCCTTGCTTCCTGATCCAAACCCAGGATATAGCTTCTGCATAGTAGCAAACCACCACCATATTCTGTATGAGCATTCATCAAATGGGAAAGCACTATAGCTGTTTTTATGTAGCAGGGAGGATGACGCACCCAACCATTGTTCCCTAAAAGTAAGTCTGATATGAGGTGCCCAGTCAAAGGCTCCAAGGAGGACTTGCTACAGTTATAGATAAGATGGCTTTCCCAAAAGCTGACTCATCTAGAAAGTAATATCTGCCTGGAATTAACATCTCTAAAGAAAGTAAAAATGGCCTTTAACTGTTTATGAACATTAAGCATACCCCATGTGCATTGACTAATAAATAGCTTTCTTGACTGTCTGTTCTGGATTGTCTTGATAGAATTTCTGTGGCTACAATAGGAGCTCTGTCTTAAAATGTTGAGCCTCTTTAGAACAAAATATCAGCTGGTCTTTGAAAATGTGTATGAGTGAAGCAACAAGTAAACATCAGACCAATGACTACTGTCCCCATGTATTTGTAATAATTCTATTCATTTTAAGATAAAAGCAACAAATGTACATCACTTCCATTATTTTGATATTGTCAAAACGGTGCCCCAGTCTGATGTGCTGTTGTCTTTGTATGCCTCTTATCTGCCAGCCCCATCTTTAACTTCAACATGTTTCACCTGGAGATTACAAATTGTATGGAGCATAGACAATACAATGTGTACATAATACAAAATACAAATGAAAGAAGAGTGTTTTTTTTTTTTCAAATATATTTTATTGAATTTTACAAACTTTTCAAACCTACAAAGGAAAAACTGTAAGTCATTACAGGAAGCAGTAAAGTATAGGTGTATGTATATATATATATATATATATATATATATATATATATATATATAGATATATATATATAAAACAGTTAGTACAAAAACTATGCATTTATAAAACAGCAGTTATCATAAAAGGGAAACTTGCATCTTAGAGAATAATATAAGCAGTGAAGACCCCCAATAACCTATTACACTCAAAGTCTAGAGATACAAATGGAAAGTGGCTTGGAAGGAGGAGTATATGACGGTCTTAAGAAGAAACAAAAGCAGTAAGGAGGGTATACCCATATAAACCAACTATTGACGCCATGTACAACTATTTATACCGTATTTACAACATATTTACGCCATTGATGCCAGAGGATAACAAAATAATATAACAAAATACTTTGTAAAATCAAGTTACAGTGTGATGATAATAATGTGTAATGATTATAGGGTCAGATAAAATGAAAGAAGAGTGTTATATGTTCAGTTTTGTGTGGATAGAATATAGAATTTCTTTAAGGCTAAGTGTAACAGTTTTATTTTTTTTAACGTAAAGTCTAACAAAAGTAATTATATGGATGTGGATATGCATATGTAGACACATAGTAAAAAATTAAAGCTTTGGATTAACTACAGTAATAAGCAGGTTCTCAGAAATTAGGCAATTCAGAGCAAGTAAAATGAAGATCATGTCAACAGAGCAGATAAAAGGTCAAGATGGAAAGTTGAACTATGCAGGATGGAACAGAGAACTCGGGTAAGTGATGATGCTTACACAGTAGGAAGAAATAGAAGGCAGCAGATGTAGTGAAAACAGGAAGAGAATGGGAAGTAGAAGTGAAAACACCTAATTTAAAACTTTTAGAAACTATGCATGAATCCAGAAAAATATGGATTTAGTCTCAATTTTCTTCAAAATAAAAGTAGCATATAAAGGAGGAGGTGTATGAGAAAAGGTTGTAAAAGGAGAGTGAAATGTATTTAAATGATTATTAGCCACACAAGTAAGCATATTAAGCTGCTCAAATCCTTAGCACTTTCCTCACTACTAGAAATGGAGAAAGTAGGTCATCAGATAAATATATTTTTTTCTTTTGACGTAACTTTATGACATAGAATAGATTGTTCTTTATTTTTTGGAGCTCACCATTGGAGAATGTGCTTTTTTTATAATGTATTTCTCCCCATTGCCTTCTGACCATAACCATCCTGTCCTTGGGAGTTGCTAAGCAGACAGCAGTCAGTGGTGTGGTGGACAGCTCTCTAACCCACTCTTTGGTTACTAACATGAACACTTCTGGCACTACTGGGGCATTCTTTGCCCTCCACTGGTGTGTAAAACCTCCCTCAAGCATGCCTATGAAGGTTATCACTACCAGCATGGAACATCAAGTCCACATCCCTAACCCTGTTGCCACTGTTGCTTTTTTCTGTGCTTGAATCTTCTACCCCAAAACAGGCGAGTTAATTCAAGTCACTCCTACCTTTTCTGTGTGTTCTAGAAGGGTCACTAACTGAACTTGGGTCATCATCAGAGCTTCCTTGCACTACACCCAAAGGCCAGAAATTGAAGATAATGGTTTATTTAGAGGAGAACAGTTATACAGATAAATAGCTTTCAAATTAAAAATAATAGCATCTGGGAACTGAAGGCCATGGGGAAACAATTATATCTCTCCATGACAAGGTAGTGATGTTCAGTCCCAACAGAGGGCAGCATGAATATGGATTTGTTCTAGCAGTGCATGCATTAAAATCGGGTGACAAAAATGCCCGCATTACAGCTGTGGAATAAGTATCCTTTTGTAAGGCAAATAAAAGTAAGAGAAGGCAGCTGGTGTTTTGGTAATCTCATAGTTGCATACTTAAAATGTTTTGTAGCCTAGTAAGATGGATGGAGATTATTAGGCCAGTACCTAGCCCCAAGTCGAGAGGTTCTTCCGTTTGATTCTCGGCTGGAGTGCAGGGAGTGCCTTCTGTGTGGAGTCTGCATGTCCTCCCCGCAGTTGGGTGGGCGTTCGAAAGACATGTGTAAATGGGCGTGCCTTCGTTGAAGGTTGAATGTTGAGCTGGCACTTGGGCGTTCGTCAAACCTACTGCCAATCATTAGTGGACCGGAATTCTGCTGTGGCGACCCCTAACCGGGAAAAGCTGAAAGACCACAACAACCTAGCCCCAGGTCAATGTGCCTGAATAACTCTTCAGCTTCTGTCTTGGAAGAGGACTTATCAGACATTCCACTTAGAAGAAACTGAAGAAGATAGGTTGCATCAAAACAGCCTGACCTTTGCTTTGCCAAGACTTGCCATAAGCGTCTTTCAGGACCATGTCGGTGTAATACAGAAAACATACAGGTTTAGTATGTTCTTAAGACAAAGAGTTTGGTTACAGATCCAAGAATTTAGAGGTTGTCGATATGTAATATTCTACTATTATTAAATATATGTTCCAGGGGAGAGTGTTAAATAAAATGAAGAGGAACAGAACAAAGATTTGAGCTGTAAGTGTTGGATGGAGTGGAGAGAGCTTTGTGCATTTTCACTGCCATGTGTCTGTCTGTTGAACTAGTGATGGGGTCCTTGGCCAAAGCAGATGACTTCTGTTTCCCTAAGGAGGGCACAATTAGCAAAACTTGATGATTTTCTCAGGTCTTCAGAGACAGCACTATGAGAATTTGCCATGGCTGGCTTCTCAGTGGACACTGTCAGTGAGCATAAAATACTGTCAAAAGTATTATTTCACGATTCCATGTAGTTGATGCAAATTGGTGCTCAGGTTTTAAGAACTCTCCAAGTTGTTGGAAGATGATTGCTTCAAGAACTTTTAATGAAGGGAAGTTTACAGAAAATGGGCTGTACAGTACAACACCTCAGAAAATGGGCTGTACAGTACAACACCTAGCCCAGCAGAGTATAAGTAAACATCCAGAACAAGTCTGTATTCCTCCCTCAGCAGCTCGCATGTGTATGGTAACAAGAAAATACTAAAAACTCCTAACTTTGGTGGATAATAACTATGATTCCTGGCTCTTGCCTCCTCCTTTTAGTGTCCTCTAATATCATGGCAGGAGGAACAAGTGAGTCGGTAGTGGATGGCTCATTGATGAATGTTGGCTTGGGGGCAGTTTAACCATAACTATAGAGAAAATGGAAAAATTAGTTCTGTTGCCAGAGTAGAGATAAAAATCTTGCAAGTCATAATATCAAACTACTGTTTGTCCCTCAGGCAAAAGATCCATTAATGATTAGACCAACTCCTCAGTTACTAAACAGTAGAGTAATCAGCCATTCAAACCTGAACTTGGTTTAACTGGCAGTAAATATCAAGCAGATAAGAGACATGCAAACCACTGACTATTAGGGAAAAGTAGAAAATGATTGACATCCTAGGCCTGGGCCAAAAACGATTCTTTTAATGTAAGAGAAAGCGTGTGCTGTCCTTTAGAAGGACTTGCACTGTTCATCTCCATTAAGATAACAAAAATGTTTCCTAAATTAAACCGCGGACAAAAGTCCTTGCCTGCAGAAAGAAGCATGCTGTACAACCATTCTGTATACAGGTTTGTTGTGACAGAAGACAAAGAAAATAACCAAAAGTGGCTATCCACTGCCAGCTTTTATTACTTTTCTGGAACATAATGTCAATATCTCTTTAAAATGAGGCCCAGCAAGCACCTCTGTTACTCTTCATTCCTGCTATGCACCAAACATTCTACTTTGCAAACCAGGTAAACCTCTAGATAACCATGACAGTTGCTGACACTTTCTTTACTAAATGTGGACTTCAAAAATCCAGAAAGTGCCCTTCTTGTCCAGACTGAAAAATATAGTTAACTATAGTGCTAATTTTTTTCACAAGCAGGCTGTGTTACTACCTATAAGATTTCACTAGAGACTTTGCTAGGACAATTCCAGATAAATATTGCAATGATAATATTTCAGCTGATCTTTTGCTTGACCTTGCAAGAGTATTTCCTTTATTTTAATTTCCTATAACTGTCTTAGAACAGACCTAGTGGCATTTTACTCTGGTCCACAGTCCAACATGTGGGTTCAGCCAGCGTATTCCATAACAAAATTCCAGCTATAAAACTTAATTCTTGCATCAGAAGATACATTTACAAAGGGAAGCAATATCAGAGAATCACTTGTATCCACTTTTGTTTGTGACAGCACTTCCTACAGTACCAGAGACAATAAGCAATCTGATGCTTCCTTCTTGCCGTAAAAACAGAATTCCAACTCTGTTCATGCATGACTAGTTAATACCAGTCTGACATGCTTCTGCATGTTGTCTTCAAATCCAGGAGAATAACATTGGCTATGAGGTGATGTGATGTGAACTACATGAATGTATAGATGCAGATACTTATTGACATCCATGGAACAGAGCTTTTTCTACATATCCTTGGAATAGAGAAGTTTCTACAACACCCATCTTCAGTTACCAGAAAAATATATCCAGATTATGACTCAAATTCTTGAAAAGAAAACAAGCTGCCTCCTGTGTCTCAGTAATGCATATTTGAAGTCCTGATTGAACATACTGAGACAGTTACTGGTAACCAGTACAGTCACCCTTTAATATAATGGATTATAGTATGTAACTGGACAGCGCAGTAGTGCAGCAGTTTACATTGTTGCCTCACAGCAAGAGGTTCTCCAGTTTGGTTTTTGGCTGAGGTGCCTTCTGTGCAGAGTCTGCATGTTTTCCCTGCGTTCGTGTGGGTTTCCTCCTGGTGCTCCAGTTTCATCCCACATTACAAAGACATGCATCTGGAATGTTTTTCCCCAGGCCTCTGGTGAAAATTGGCTCATTCCAAGTCGGATTTTCTCAGTAAATAAATGTTAAATAAATATCTTGACAGTCATAGTGAGAGTGGCATAGCATCTAAATGCCAAATGGTACTCAATACTGTTATCCAAAATTAAATACAATTTCTCCTGAGTTGTGAATAATAATGTGCATCGATTCATTCATTCTTTCTCTGATAACCTGGCTTAATTCAACTTTGGGGATGGGGAAACTGGAGACTATCCTGATATTCAGTAGTTGCAAGGCATTTAAACTATTGCTGAACTGGGCACCGACCCATCACAGGATTCTCTCACACACACACACACACACACACACACACACACACACACACACACACACACACACACACACACACACACACACAATTCAGAGGTTTGCTGATTCATCACAGCACTTCTTTTGGATGTGACAAGAAGCCAGAGCACCCTGGAAAACTTACATGAATACAAGGAATAGCAAAGACTTCACACACACTTCCTCTCTCTCACTCTGTCATGGTCAAAAAGCTTTTTGCATCACATCAAAATTTATTATGTCAACATTTGCAGTTTAACTGGCCATTTGCATTTAGCTTATCAGTGGTGGTAAGCACTGGGTAGCCTACCACAAGAGTGGTTTCTGGCCCAGAAATTGTAGGTTATTGGCCATTTAGGCAGTTTTTTCCATCTCTCTCAACTTTCTGGTTTAAAAACCCACGTTTGCGCTTGTTTCCCCATCTTTCCTGTAACTAGTCTAGTCCAGATACAGAGTTGCTGTATCCAGGATTGTTTGTAAGCTTCTGAGCCCCCAAGCCTTTCTGTGTTGGAGGGAAGCATTCTAGCTTATCAGTGGGAGTGGTAAGCACTAGTTAGCCCATCTACCACAAGATCCAGGTACAGATTCTTCGTTTTAGCACTTGAATGTGCTTATTCATGCTCAGCACTTGTTCAGAACTTGTTAGGACTAAATAAGCTACAAATTACTAAGCACTCAACCTTCCTCTTTACCTAGAGGAGAACAGCTTTTGTAGTTTCCTCACTTGCTTAGAGAAAAACTGCTCTTATACTCACTTTCCTCACTTGCCTAGAGGAAAGCAGTTTTTTATTCAGACATGTCCAAGGGTCAGCTCCCAGTGTTCTCTCCTGTCTGATGAATCTGGGCATCTTGAGGCAATGTAGCAATTGCCTCATGTACACAGACAACCCTCTCCTCCTCCTACCCAACACCACAACCTGAGAGAGATGCATTTAGCCAACCTGGAGGTAAAGCTCTCTCCAAGCAAGAATGAACTTGACAGTCAAGAGAAGGTAAACACTTGCACCATACCACACTCATCACATAGTCCCATCTAAACCTACACCACCAAAATCCACACACAGAAACACAAACATTTGCAGAGGCTCTTGATAATAATCTGCTCAAGCAACAGAGACCTCCAAAGCAGAAACGCAAGCAACCTCCACCCCTCCAACACAACACAAATGACATATAGCCCACAGACTCACTGTGCCAATACACCACAGCCCATAAGGCAAACCAACATACCCAGCACACTAGTCACAGGTGACTCTATAGTCGGGCACACTGATGTCCCACTCACCAGGCTAAACAAGGAGAAGGTTACTGTCAGCTGCCTGTCAGGTGCCAGGATCTGCCACATAACCCATGCACTCAGGTCACTCAACAACAAGTACAAATATGACTCTGTCATTGTCCATGTTGGTGTGAATGACTCGAGATGTACCTCCCTGGACTACATAAAAAGAGACATGGAAGAACTCTCCAATCTTGTAGCCCAGGCAGGTAGGAGATTAGCCCTGAGTAGCATCCTGCCATCGCTCCGAATGATACCGCAGTACAAGGACAAAATGATTGACTTCAACAATTGGCTAAGCTTCTAGTGTCATTCAAATGTGATCCAGTATCCGTCTGCCTGAGACAACATGGTCGACAGACCACGATGCTTTGCTAGAGATGGCCTGCACCATACACCCCTGGGATTCCGGATACTGGCTAAGGCTCTTGACAAATTTACCACCATAACAGGAACAGGCAAGTAAAAACTGAGGGTAATGCTACTCAATGCTAGAAGTCTAAATCTCAAAATGCACTCACTCAAGGCACTCCTTAAAATGGAGAACATTGATATCTGTGCAGTGACTGAGACTTGGTTCAAGGCTCTAGAGAGCACCCCTGCATTACCAGGATATAACTCATACCACACTTTTCAGCCAGCTAACCTGGACCAGAACACCAAAGGCGGAGGTGTGTCCATATTTATTAAGGATATCCACACCTTCAGGCTAGTTGCACAGCATAATGCATCCGAGGTTATCCAAGTGCAACTAAATCTGGGCAAAACTGCAATCCAAATTGCAGCTTGCTACAGATCCCCCACCATGCCCCAGGATTCCCACTCCTCTTTTCTTGATGTACTGGAAAATATTAGGGTTCACCATAATAATGGGTGATTTCAACTACCCCACCATTAACTGGGAAAACTACTCATCTACCAACTCCTTCACTCAATGCTTTCTGGAATTAATAAAGTCCAATGCCCTGGATCAACTTATCCACACCCCCACCAGGGGCAACAATATCCTAGACCTAGGCATTACCAACATGAGTGACCAGTGTTCCACACCTGAAATCAACTCCTTGTTGGTCAGATCCGACAATAAGCTAATCACCCCAGATATCTACATCCCACCTCCACCCACCATTAAGGAAACCACGACAAAAAAATTCTCCAAAGACAACTTCATGCTTCTTAAGACAGAAGTGGTGAAATTCATGATACCTATGCAGATGGACAATACAGTTATGACTGCTGAATCCTACACAAATGCACTCTAGAAGCACTTACACAAATGCATGGATCATGCTATCCCAAACAGAATCAAGACGCTATACAGCAAAAAAAGGAAACCAATCTGGTGGTCCCCTGCCATAAACAAACTCTACAACAGAAGGAAGAAACTGTGGCAAAAGAGTAAAATCCCATGAGTGGAGGAGCTGCCTGGTCAGCCTCAGTAAGAAGCTGAGATCCCTTATAAGATCCTCCAAAGCTAGCTACAAAAACAAAATCAACACTGATTCTAATGGCAACCACAAATCATTATATAGCTAGGTCAAGAATCTCAATGGCAACACCCAGATCTGCTCTGAGTTACAGCACAATGGCACGAAAATTACAGAACCAACTGATATTGCCAACATCCTGGCAGATAGGTTCTGCACTAACTTTACCCTAACTTTACCCCCCTCTCACCCCCTAAAGGGCCCATATCTATACAGGAAAAATGCAGAGTCCCTGTAATCACATCTATGCAGGCAAAAGCTACACTCTCTAAAACCAAAAACACAGCATCCATGGGACCAGACAACATCCCAGGCTGCATTTTACACAAACTTCAGAATGAACTGGCTCCCCACCTAAGCAGCATGTTCAATCATAGTCTCATGTCAGGCTTTGTGCCCACTGAATGGTGCACAGCAACACATCCCACTCCACAAAGGGGGAGCCGCCACTGATCCTGGGAACTATCTCCCTATTAGCCTGACGAGCCTGGTCTGCAAGGCCATGGAACATATCATCGTGGAACTCAAACAAAGACATTGGTAACCTCCAAACTCTACACCCCACCCAGTTCGGGTTTGTGAGAGGCAGATCATGCCTTCTGAACCTGATCAACTTCTTTGAGGCAGTCACCAAAGCCGTAGGCAAGAGTAAGGTGGTTTACACAGCCTATCTTGACCTTGCCAAGGCTTTCGACATCATTCCCCATTGTGGAATTAGAGCTAAACTCACTAAACTAGATATATATCCCTATGTCACAAGATAGGTTGCCAACTGGCTCACTGACAGAACCCACACTGTAAAAGTTGCAGACTCCAAATCTGACTTCAAACCAGTGACAAGTGGAGTACCACAGGGTTCAGTCCTGGGACCTCTCCTCTTTGGTATCTACTTCTCTGAAGTACAAGCTAACACAGAAGGTCTCTGGCTAACGAAGTTCGCAGATGACTGCTAACTAGGAGTCATAGTCAAATTTCCAAATGATGTGGATATCCTACAGAAGGGCCTCACTGAGACAGATGCTTGGTGTCAGGCATGGCCTCAAGCTCAATGCCAAAAAGTGCATTGTCATCCCCTTTGGTAAAAACTCTGTACCCATGAATTACCACATAAACAGCAGTCTACTTAACTCCAAATGTGTGATTAGAGACCTTGGGACCCAGGTGGACAGTAGTCTCTCCTTTGATAATCACATCGCCACAGTAGTCAGAAAATCCTTCTATGTGGCACACCTCATCACAAAAGGGTTCTCATCCAGAAAAAAAAAGAGGTCATTGTTCCCCTCTACTCGGCACTCATTAGACCCATTATAGAGTACAATGCCCATTTTTGAATGTACCTCACAAGACATCTGCAGCAGCTGGAAAGGCCACAGAAGTACCCCACAAAGAGGATTACTGGCCTCAAACAGATGCCCTACACTGACCGTCTCAAAAAACTCCAGCTTTACTCTGTAGCCCATCACCTACTCCGAGGAGATCTCTGCCCAACATATAATGCTATGTTAAACCCAGAGCTGTTGGACATGCTACACCTTAAGAAATCCTCCGAGCTATATGCTCTAGGGACCTAAACCTTGTTACCACAATAAACAGGGCATGCTGGAGGGATAGATTCCTGTCCCAGAGACTTCCTATACTCTGGAACAAGCTACCCATCTGTGTCCAGCAAAGTTTCTCATTAGCACTCTTCAAGAAAAATCTTGATGAGTGGATGGAAAATAGGAAATACACCCTGGGGATCACTTCTGTCTCTCTGCTCAACAGTGGCACAGGAAAATAACTTTCTTGGGTGGAGTAAGCCAGGGAACCTTGTTGGCTAGGCTTTACTTAGGCCCTTGGGCCGATAGCCTAGTACCTACCTATGAACCTATTTATATTTAGCAGTGCAAGTAAATCTTTCTGTTTCATTCACTTGCACTGCTAGAGGTTTGCAAACTGCGTGTGTTTGGTGTGAAACTGCACACAATGGAATAAGGGAGTTTACCTTTTTCCCTATTGCTGTGTGATCTCAGAGATGGTATACTGAAAGTAGTGGTGGAGAGAATGTGCAAAAACACTTTTAAATGTTATTTTGTAGTTCATTAGTTCATGATTTTGTTTTTAATAAAACTGCCCTTTCAGATTTTTTCAAAGTATATTTAATATGTAGATTATGTAGAGGATTTTTCAACTAAATGTAGTGAGAATATATATGCATGTATATACAGTATAACATTAGACAATCCAAAGTAGTATAAATTAATTTTGTGTGTAAGGCAGTAAAATCAGCATCTTAAAAGTAGAAGGAGCTATATTTACACACCCAAATGAACATTTTGTGACATAATAAATTTTAAGATTTGAGAGAGAGAGAAAGATATGATGTGAAAAAGCAGGTATTGTGGAAATATATACAAGAGTAGTGTTCAGTTGGGAATTTTATTAGTCAGATGACACGTCCTCATAAACATTCCTCTGATACCATAATTTAGCAAAAAATGTAGTGTATATTATGAAACATGCAGTCTAATTTTTATAGTATGTATCCAGTTCATCTCTCAGAAACAGGGAACTCCTGAATATAAAGATTGAGTCAAAGTTGAATTGCAGCCTCTCTCTAAAAGTAGCAGGCCAGGATTTTTGAATATGTAGTTTCACTTTTGTGAAACTATGTATGTAGTGCCACTTTTCGTGGCATATTATTTGATGGAGGAAATTAAACGACCTATAAAATTCCAATAGGTGTGCGGCATATGAATATGACACAGAAAATGTTGTCTTATTATCCAAGGTTTCTTCCCTTCTAGAAGCAGACATGCCGGATATGGTATGAAATTCATGATACAATGATCCCCTATGTCCTAAATCCAGCTCTGTGGTGCAAAGGGTTGGGAGTCATAATGGAGACCCAAGTTTGACGAACAGCTTAAGCACTGGAAGAGCTGGGCAGGTGTAGGTAAAAATAGATGGATCTCACCAGCTGACTCATCCTAGTGTGTAAGGAAATGGTGGCTCCATATAACCGAATATCTCTCATGCAAGTACAGGGTTTCACAACAACAATGGTTGCAGGATGGGGGAAGTGGGATTGGTGTTTCAAACCAGTTATAGTGACTGTTGCAGGCATGTGTGAAGGAGAATGTATACACCAGGGAAGGGCTTAGAATTTAACCAAAAAAACCTTGATAGCTGCCTGTAAAGTACCTCCCAAGAAAAGGAAGGCTAATGGTCACCAAGCAGCAGAGGAGAAAGAACATTAGAAAAGATCCCTTATATGCTGAAGTTTGCCTATAGTTATCCCATCAAAATAACTTCACACAAACTTTAGAGAGTGACTCAATTGGCAGACATGTTTCAACAGCTGTTAAAATGAAAATGCAAGTTTCTTTAAAGAGAAAGGGAATGTTATCGTACATCAGAAACCATCATTCAAATATATGACACCAAGTAAAGCCTGAGCGCAGGTAAATGACTTTGAAATAATATGACAGAGTTTTCAAGACCACTTAAGGGGTACTCACCACACATACAATAAAAAATAAACAGCAGTTTATATAATATATAACCTGTCAACACAGCTAGACAATGTTTAATTATATAGTTTGGAGCTGAATATTAGGTTTAGTGTACTGTTATCAATATAATTTGTTACTAACAAACAAAATACAGACGTCTTTGAGAAGCCCCAAAAAGAAATATATGGCCGCATACTTCACATCTCGACGCATTTTGTTAAATGAAAAAAAGTCAGAAAAAGAAATACGCAAAAATAAATATTGCACGCTCTCTAAGAACTAATCAACCTCGCAACTCTGACAAATAATGGCATTCCGTAATGACGTAAACACCGATTATATAAGCATCATAACTGTCGGTCTTAATTTCCATCTCCCTATTTCTTTAAATACGTTAAAATTATGAGTACAGCAAACATCAAATGCATGAAATGAAAATGTCAAGAAAACCATGTTAAAAATACATACAAATGCAGACTTCATGATATAATGATACTGAGTGTGTGTTCAATTAACATGGATTTTTACAAAGGCAGATACTAATGATTCACTGACAGCTGTAAGAGCAGTTTTCATATCACATAGCACAGCCTGAAGTCTAATTGCTCATGCATAACAATACTAACACACTGTTACTTAATTTCATTTTTAGATACAATGCATGGTTTGTCATTATTAACTTCAGATGCATTAACATTTCTCAACTACTCTATTTTCTTTGCTTCAATAAGGAATTCTTTTAACGTCAGTTTAACGGTTACAGTGTATGTCAGATTAGATAGCTTTTGAAACATTCAACATTCCTTAACCCTGTATGAAATCAAGGTCAAATGAGCATGCATTGATGTGAGATGAAGCCTTATTACATTTTTTATGAGCTTTGCAAAGATATAGTGAGTATACTGCAAATGCAAAACTGGGACAAAATGCTTTTTGAAATATAGACATCTGTAAGAGGCCAAATATTTCTGAATACTTGCGTGACAGTTTAATTGTTGTGTATATTTCTTAATATTTGATCATTTATCTTTGTCAGACTTAATCAGGTGTAGAAAAAAAGTATCGCTATAAACAAAGTATTTCTTATTATATCAGGTTTATAATGCATAATATGTCACAGAAAAATTAATTAGTCTCCCAAAAATATCAGAGACAAGAATGGGGCAACAGATGAAAAGCTGTCACGGTATGTTTTCTAAAGAACACAGCTGCATATTTTTGCAAGAAGATCATATATTTTGTATGTAATTCAGAAAGTTTCTAGTCCTAATTGGCTTAACTGTAGTCCACGCTCAAGATTATTTTTTGCAATCAATCTTTTCCAGTGTCTGTACGGAGATGAATAAAACTGCACAGACCTAGTAACGTTATTATTACAGCACAGAATGACTGGTTCAGGTCCAGAAATAACTCTCTCTGGGAAAAACGGCATGTGATGAGGGATAACTAAATACAATTCCTATTTCAGGGAGTCTTCCAGGCAAAAGCAGAGATTTGGCAGTTTTAGCGGCTCTTTCAAGACAATACACGTGCACCGAAAACATTATTCTTCACAGAGCACCCCAGAGGCCTTAGCAATCATCTGCATGCTCATAGTTATTCTGTTCCCTCAAATTCAAGACAGATCTTCTTTATTAATTTTAATTTGTCATCAATAACCTGACAGGTTCTCTTTCGGCAAGAAATACCGTATTAACTGTTTCACTCACTGTGGCAGCTATTACAGAACGTGATAATGATTACTAGTAATGAGGTCAAATAGAATAATGTGAGTATAAGTTGCTACCAGCAAAATGTATAACACAAGAGGATTTATTATGTTCACTTGCTGAAATGTAATTTAAAAACAGGATATTACCACCTGCTGTGTTGGCTCATAAGGTTATCTAGATCATTTAAACATTTCCTGCTAATATGTTTATTTGCTTCTGGCAGATATTACTACCGCGATTTTGTCAAATAAATACTGCTGCAGAATGAAGTTAATTGTTTATGTCTACTGATGTAAACACTGAAAAACAGAAGTTCAAGTGCAGCTCATCATTACAACGAACCCTGTTCCAGATATGCAAATAACGGCGTGCTTGCACAGTAGCTTAGTCACTTCAGCTAGTAGGACAGGATGAATAGTATGCAGCCGTGCAAATATTAACTGGCGTTATATGAGAACATATCTAATCTCAAATGAGATCTGACTGCATGTGATATAGCAATATTTGATTGCTGAATGTACTGAATATTTGTAACTGAGGCTACATCTTGGAATTTGAAATTGCAGATACCGCATGAATCTTTATAGCAATGTAATTAATATTAATTAGTGCATTAAAATAATGTGCAAAAAATACCAGACACTTTTATTCTGCTTACATAGGCTACTAATTGCAGCATTATGAATACGTTAAAAACTAAGAAAAACAGAAGCAGTTTTTAAAATAATGGTGGCCTGAGATTATATATATATATATATATATATATATATATATATATATATATATATATATATATATATAGACACACACACACACACACACATAATTTTTTTCTTTTTTTTTTGGCAAGGCATCAAATCCACTAATACATAACATTTTGTTACTTCTGGCCAGTATTAGCTCCCTGTTTAAGTGGGTATAAATATATGTTTTTGAGTTCCTTTTAAGAATGTGAAGCCAGTACAAAATGTAAAATATAAAATGAGTTTGGTCATCACGGATATCTTATTTCATTTTAAACTTTGGACTCTAATATCATGTTAAGAGCTGATCTGTCATACACAGCTTTTTTTTTTTAAATATAGTACACAGACAAGAAGAAACTGCTTATGGCAGAGATGTATTTTTCAACAATATCCTCCACCACTAAAAACACATTTTACAATGGCAGTAAAACAACTGGGATAAATTGTTGTTCACAAAGCAAAATAAAAGTGGTTACCATTTTGTTCCTGTTATATATTTAGTCTAGTGAGTCCAGTTCAATAGGCCTGAAGATACAACTGTATAACAGCTTACCATAACAGTAGTTGTCCAACCGATCACTGCTGCAGTAACACTGGTGGAATATCTCGTCACAAAGGATGTTCATACATCAGACCAGCATAACAAAGCCTGATTGCATTCCTCTCTCAAATTAAGTCCGATGTACGACCTAAGAGCAAGAGAGCTAGGAGGTACATAAGGTAGACAGAATTCTCAATTACTTCAGGACTTTCTTTACCCAGACCAGAAAAATGGTAACTGAAGCAGAAGAGAAACTATATAGAAAAAACGAAGATAAATATAAATGCCAACAGGAAGAGGACGAAAAGAGGAAGACCTGCCCACCTTAGCCAACAGTAAGAGTATAAAGTAAAATTGGGGAAAGGAGGGTAGGATGAAATATTTCAACAATGACCACCTAGACAACTACTGTTATGGTACATTCTTACACAACTGTACTATGTCCATCCTTAAGTCACTGTTGCATTATTACTAACTGATGGAAGATTCCTGAAGCTGCCTAAATATTGAGGGGAAGTGGATTTAGAAGCTTAGTTGGAGTCAAAGATTCCTAGAAGGATAGATCTAGTAAATCCAGCTATAGCCTCAAGGGGGACATTAATCTTGTCTGGTGCAAGGGTTTTAGACGAGACAAACCTGCTGTGTTTAAAATGGATTTAGAATTCAAACCTTTGAAAAAGTATCCATGGGGATTGACAGCTTTAATAGAGGGGCCTTTATCAAGATCTCGGAGTTGTTTCCCATGAAAGTAGCAAACGAAATCCATCCAGAGATGGCTTATTTGGATACTGGACCTAACATTTTTGCCTTAAAAGGAAACCAAGTCAGTCAGGTTTTCTGATGTCTCTGCTTTTACCTGGTAAAATCTGAGTTGTCTATAGACATATAAAGAATGGAAGAGTCTCTCCCAATTGTTTTAAGGAGTTGGAAAACAGAGGACAGCTTAATGGATTGATTCAAGGAAAGTTCATTAACTACCTTAGGCAAGAAGTAAGGATTAATACTAAGGTTACTGAATCCTTATGAATGAAGAAAAAAGTGGAAAATTTAGTTTTGAAACCTCTTAGCTGAAGTCAGAGATACAAGCAAAACAGTCTTCAAAGCTTTAAGAAAAGAGTTAGCTCAAATGGCAAAAGTGCTATTTTAAGACACAATTTAGTTCTCAAGGATGTGGAACAGCCTCTTATTGGAGGCCTAGTGGGAAGAATTCCTTTCAAAAACTATATGACCTTAAATCATCTAGACATGGTGGATCTAATGGCAGACAGGCAAAGATGGCCGACTAATGTGCTTTTTATAGAGGAAAATGCCATTCCTGAATTGAACAGCTCCCACAAATAAGAAAGGACAACAGGAACAAGAGAACTGTTTATTTTAGCACCAAACAGTAAATCTTTTCCATCTGAAAACATAAGATTTCCTTGTAGCAGTTTTCTAGCCTTTTATTTCCTACAAATAAGAGACCTCAACCTCATTACTACAATCAACAGAACATGCTGGAGGGACAGGTTCACAAACCTAGAAATGCCCATGCTATGGAATAGACTTCCCATACATGTCAAGCAGAGCACCTCACTGGTCCTCTTCAGGAGATATCTTGAGTGGATGGGAAATAGAAAATTCATCCCAGGGATCATTCCAGTGTCTCTACTCAACAGAGGCACTTGGAACTAAGGTCAGGTGGCATGATGCCAGGGTAATCCAATGTGCTAGGCTTATAAAGGCTCCAGGGCCATTAGCCTAGTATACACCTATGAACCTATAAAAGAAACATGGCGGCCATTGTCCTCATGAACAAAACAACCTGAATTTCCATTTTCAAATGAATGCAAAGAGATCGGTCTGAATATCCAACTGATGGACAATCTGCAGGAAGACCTCTCTGTTTAACATGTATTCATAGTTAGGTACTAAGCTATCTGCCCAAGGGCATTTATAAGCCTAGCCAGAGTGTGTCGGCTTTCACCGCCCCATTGATTAATTAACTGATCCTTTGTCAAGCAGAGCCAATGAAGTGATCCCAGGGGTGTATTTTCTGTTATAGAAGGTTGACCTTAGCTCTGCTTATGGTTGTCTGCCAATGTGTTTCTTTCTAAAGGGGTGTAAACTGCTTGAAGGGAGGCAAGCAGACATGGCCAATCTGCAAAGGTGACAGGACATTTTTCCTCCCTGTTTATGTACCACATCATTACAGTACTGTTTGCATGGACACAGAAATGGCCTGGAATCCATAGGTGGTGCAAGAACTGAAGTGCCAGGATGACTGTCTTAATTTCCTTGATATCTGTGTAGTCCTTGCCTGTGTCTTTGATCAAACATACTGGACTTTTATCTTCATTGAACATTTCCCCCATGACAGATATGGGACATGTGTATAAATATATTGGCAAGGGCAAGAAACCGAAAAAGGCACTCCTGCATTAAGTGAAATCTGGTTGAACCACCAAAGAAATTCCTTCCTAATGAAATAAGAGAGAGATTGGGAAGTCCAGCAGGTGGTAGCACTGAGTTTCAAGTGAATTGAAATATTAATGAATTGTCTTCAAGAGAAATCTGAAATAAGACATCATAGGAATTGTAGAAGCCATGTACCCTCAGAGCTCTCTCTCTCTCTTTCTGGGGTCAGTTCTAAGAAAAGAAGGGACTGAAGATATGAGAGGAACTGTACTTTGTTTGGAGGCAGGAAAGTTGTCATTTCAAGAGTATTGAGCCTGTATATGAGGAACACTGGGTCTTGGGATGTATTCATAAGGGACTTTTTGGAGTTAAAAGTGATCCCAGATTGCATAGAAGATCTTTATACATTTGCAAAAGTGTGTCCGTTGAAAGAGCATGAATCAAAAGAATATCCAGACAAGTGACAATGTGAAACCCCTTAAGCCTGCAAAAGGCAATAAGAGGAGCAAGACAGTTTGTCAATACCCTTAGGGTAGTGGAAAAACCCAAGGGCAAGGAAGAAATATGAAAGTGAAATACTAAGCCTCAGAAGCTGAAATATGTCCTGCAGTCTGGGTGAATGACAATATGCAGGTATGCATCCTTTACATACAATGTCATAAGAAATGCATGAGGGAGGGTCATTGGAAGAAGGGTTTGTAGGGTCAACATTCTGAAAGTTGGTACCACTATTGAAGTATTGAGAATTCAGAAATCCAGACTGGGTCTCCATTTCTCTTTCCTTCCAGTGAATTAGAAACAGTCTGGAGTAATACCAGTTTACCTGAAGGTGGAAAGAACCAACTTTATGTTTCCCTGAGACAACAGGTCTAGGAGAATAGGAAAGATCAGGGAAACTTGGTTTGAAGGAAGCTGAGGAATGCCTGAGTGAACCACAGGAAAGAGCCAAGACATCTTAAGAGAGGAGCGGCTGAGATGGGGAGGTAGACAGAGGAGGGCAGTAATAAGGTGACAGGCTTATCAAGGAAGGAGGATTTGACCCCTTGAAATCCTCCTGAGATTTGCTGTGGATGTCTTTTAGTTGTAAAACTTTTTCCAGTTTTTGAGGGGTTTTTCTCTTCTTTATGAAAAAAGGGACCAGTCTTAGAAGAATATTTTCTGTGAAACTTAGGAGAAAAGAAAATCTGTTTAAAAATTTTGTACAACCTAATCCGTCTCCAGTAAAGATTTGATTTCTCTGTCCAGGGGACAAGCTAAAAGTTTGGATTTAACATCCTGTTTTTAAGGACGGTCATTTTAGCCAAGAGAATCTTCTTAGAACAGAACCTGTAGCAGCTGCTTTCCATTATAACTACATTTAAAAGAATGTCTGCTACTTCAGTAGCAGAATTCCAAAGAAAAAGAGCAGAGGTTTTATTGTCTGAATCTGCCATGTCAGAATGTAGCCAATTCATACTCCCCAAGATAGACAAGATGCCAGACATGAGTCTGGTAGTTATGGCAACAAGATATAAACATCAGCCAGACTGCCCTTCTATGCCTGTAATTATCTTTAGCTCTGCTGTCCTTATCATTGGGAAAGCATTAAAGAGAAAAGGCAACTTAGGAGGTTTATCAGACTCCAAGGAGATAAACAGCAGAGATGGATGAAGGGTTTCTGGACAGAAACTTATGGGAATCTGAGACCTTATAGGATCGGTCAGGTTTCTTGGGGACAAGGTCTAGGATTCTGTGTAAGAGATGCAGTGGCAAATGTATCATGTAATGTTTCCAAAGCAATCACAGTGTCATATAGTTTAGGAGCTCCCATATACAAAAGGTCATATCCTTTTCGGACATCCAACACCTACTTAACATCCCACTGATGTTGCTGCTTTATTTTTAATTCTGTGTTCCGAAAAGATTGTTCTTATAATGAAACATCAGGGGACTTGGTATCTTCCTCCTCAGATTCAAAACCTATAGGGGAATGAATCTGGAAAGAGTCTACTTCCTTTGAAGAGGAATCTGTATGCCTCTTCTGAGGGGAAGAATGAGCAGAAGTATTAAAAAAAATAACTTTGGTGAGCTTAAGGGACATAAGAGTTTTAGAGAGTCTCTGTGAAAAATCACACCAATCCTTCTGAGGATATTTGATTGACTGTTTAGACACAGAGGTATGTTTAGTTTTCTGCTTTCTTTTAGTAGGGACATTAGCCTATACAAAATGAGGTGGCTCCACCCTCTAACATACCTCAATAAGGGGAGCCAGGGACTTATTCCCTTACAAGAATATCAGGAATACCATCAGGTTCCTCTGAAACAAACCGTGGAGCTCTCTTCCCAGCCAAAATGCACATCTGATCAGTCAGGCTGGGCCTCATTGCCCTCCAATGGGGTCTTGAAACCTGGAGCAGCCAATATATCCATATAGTCATAGGAGTCTTCAGGAGGCAGTAAGGAGTCATCTAGGCCTAACCAGATGGCAGAAGTTTCCAACTTGAATTTCAAGCTTTTTTATTGTCTGGAGAAAGATGTCAGATTGGGAAGCTTCAGAAGCCCAATGTACCTTGCATGAGCTCCTTTAACCTATAGTTCTTTATATAAATTTTTAAAGAAGGCAAACAGCTCCTAAGGATCTTAGGGACAATGAACTGAAAAATAGAACAGTCTTTATAATTATGATTGGTTCATAAACAGAACTATTTAGAATGATTGTCCCTATATGGAATTTTCACATTTTCCCCTCTTGGCTGACATGAACTAAAATATTTTAGTCACAAACTGAGATGATAAAGTAGGCTCTCCAATGGAGATACTTATCTGCCCAAGGCAATCGTACTGTTACAAACTGTACAGCTGACAGACTGAAGATGAATGGAAGGTTCAGTGTTTGGGCTACTGGCAACAGAGTTCTGCGGTAATTCATGTCTGTAACACCACTTATTTACCTACCTAGCTTTCTCGCACTTAGGTCATACATTGGACAAATGGCATGAGAGAAAGGCACCCAGGCTTTGGTACACTGAACATTCTTCTGACCATCCTTGGTAGCTGAATATTCCATCACATAGTAATGCTGAAACAGTGGTCTAAGGAAGGCTATCAGTGTTGTATATTTCAGATTATTTCATTTTATCTTGGCTTGATTTGTTTTTGATGGCCTGATAAATACATTTATCAAACAAGTACAGTTTGAAACATGACAGCAGAAGATAATACAGCAAAATGTGTCACCTATACACTTTAAATTCTGGTTTCGGACCTGCCAACTAAAAAATCACTTTTGCAAAACTCTGATCAGGGTACAACTCTTTGACACATATTGGGAGATTCATACACAAATCAGAACTTGCAACAGCATGATTTTATTTTCATTTAATATAGTTATGCACTTTACAGCTGGGAGGATTATCCTTTGGATGTTTGTGACTCCACTACTTCCTACACCCAGAGGCTTTCATGCCAGACAGGGAGGCACAAACCTAGGATAACAAATAGTGGAGTAATAGCCCTATTCAAATAAGAAGGGGGGAAATGAGGCATACTATAACACAGCATCATCTGCTCTGGATAGCAAGGATTTACAGATGACATGCTGTTCCATGTGGGGGAGGGGTAAAATAGTACAAGCATGTGTACATCCACATTCTCACATGGTGTTTTGATGTCTGTACTCCTTTCAATGCACATACACGTTTGTGTGACATTAATGCCACAAAAATGCATGTTCTGCCCCCAAGCAGAGTAGGTAAGCTTGCCATCAGCTACTCAAGCATAGTATCCCTGGCTAGTCATCCTGTACACAGTGCATGATTTTAAGTATCTTGGTAGCAGTCTTGAACCTTCTGTACCACCACTGTGTAAAACATTAGGATCACAAAACCGTAGAGGTCCTAAGATCTTGTGGGATAGTGCTTGCAAGAGTGACAAAGGATCCCCTTGTTCAAGAGCTTGAAGTCGTTGTCATATAATTTACTCATACATTTATGATTATGGGTTGCCTCTGTCTGCAGAGAAAATGTTTGTAGCAGGCTAAAATGTTTTGTTTTACTCGTCCTAGCCCATGAGTGAAAGTACACATTTCATTAATAACAGATACCACCGCATATGCAGATGGTATAATGAATAAGGGTATATTAGAATCAGAAGAACCAAATACATTATCTGTTGCATTGGCATGGATAGATAAAGCCCTATGACCCAACTTCAATTACCAGCTTAGAAGCTAATGATAGTTTCTGCCAAACTGTTAATTTAACAGTTTGACAATTACTTACGCTGATCCAGCATTATTAGAGCTGCACCCAGAATGACACAACTACCCCCACCCTCCCATGAATATTAATGTCATAATCATGGTTTACTACATTTATTCTTCCGCATTTTGAGGCAGTATTTAAAAATTAATGTTTTATTAAAGGCTTCAAAACACACTTATATTTTAATACAAGAAAGTGTTGGCAAGCATAAAGATGATGCAAACACTTTTTTGTTTGAAAAGAAAAGGGTGTTTCATGCCTTTAAACATGATCTTAAAAAAAAAAACTTTACGCTTGATCTTTAAGTAGCTTCCACGATCATTGCAGATGCTTAAATGATTTGAAAGACTGCCTGCAGTGGATGTTTGCGAGTGGGAGGTGGCGGAGGTTGACTATAACAGAGTATTGCTGTGATAACTTAGTGTTAAATATGAAAGGTACGTTTTGATGTGCGAAGGGTTTTATCATTAAAATGTTGTTTTGTGGATGATGTATGCATTCTATTAGCAATGACAGTGGAACTTTGTAACTTGGTTAATGCTGAAGATGAATACCATTAAATCACAAAGGTTTCTAGTAGGAATATCCAGATGACTATTAGGTGGGACATTAATTTTACTATAATTTGTTAACCAGGGTTGAGCACTGATCACAAATGACCAATTTCAGTTTCAGCTCAAGAAAGCATTTTTGACAATGAGATATAGTGCAAGAGGCAAGATATATTTAATTATACCATTTGGAAAATATACAGCAATTATATACAGCAACAGCTATAAACAGTCATCCATATTTGAGCTTTCAATGTCTCTGTGATTAATATCTAAATCTGATGACATGGTACATTGTAACAGTACTGCCAAGGTCTACTGCACCCTGTGGTCTTTTTTTACACTTTGGCTGTATGCAGTTTTCCACCTGTTTGATTTAAGTATCGAGAATTGTATGCATGATCTGTTATAGTATTTCTGTTCAGGATGGTGGAAAGAGGAGGATACTTACAGACACATTCAGGTCTCTACAGGCAAGCCACAGTGGTTGTTTTGCCATTATGACTTAATATTAAAAATGATGCACAATGTTTGCAGGAAATCCCATGTTATCTTTATGCAAATGGCGAGGAAATTTCCTGAGACTATAATTTCTCTAAATACTTGTATCACTATCTAGACTGCGGTGGTGGTGCTGTGGTAGCATTATCGCCAAACAGTAGGAGGCTGTTCGGTTCGATTCTCAGCTAGAGCGTCTTCTGCGTGGAGACGTGCGTGAATGGGCGTACCTTCGTTGAAGGTTGTGCATCAGGGCTAGCAACTCTGCATGTAAAAATCTACTGCTAATCATTAGCAGACCGGAGTTCCGCTGTGGCGACCCCTAATCGGGAAAAGCCGAAAGACACAAACAAACCTCTATGCATATGTTTCCTGTACGCATGTATTTTATATGTTATCACTATGGTGTTTGATTTTCTGTAACTAATCATGTAACCTGGACTAAATTTGCAACTGGTCATTTGTGAACCAATAAACAAATAAAAAATCCGCTAATGATTGGCAGTTGATTTTTACGTGCAGAGTCGCCAGCCCTGACGCACAACCTTCAATGAAGGTGCGCCCATTCACGCATGTCTCAACACAGAAGACGCTCTAGCTGAGAATCGAACCGGATAGCGTCTTACTGTGAGGTGACAACACTACCGCAGCACCACCATAGCGGATAAACATATGCATAGAGGTCAACGTATATAATGCATGACTACAGGAGACCATGCATTTACATATTTGTTGCCTATTTAAAATATCATTTCTTCAGATTTGTTCACATAGTGTCTGTAAAGGTAAGTTGTGGTGGAATTTCTAGTCTGCTGAGGACTATTGAAAACTGTGTGCTTCAAGGATCGTTCATGGCAGATTCTTCTATAGTCAGCTAGAGTTAATGGTAAAACTATGAATAGTTTTCCCAAGAAAAAATGTGGGCCAGCTATTATACCTATGCTGTATAATATTTATACCTTCTACAAACATAAATGTAATAGCCTCTATAAGTGTTCATTAGCATCCTTATAAAGATTACTTGTACGTGACAGAAGTTCACTGGTTGGAGTTCAGATCCAGCAGCTCATCTGCTGAAGCTGATTTGTTATAATATGGTGCATGTCCATGAAGGAATGGCCATCATGTGAAGCATCGAGTTTCATCATCACTCATCACTGACAGAAAATGGCAGCTATTCAAGTGCAGTCATATCAAATTATTAAAAAAAACTAACTGAACATGACTATCTTAAACTCAGATATTTCATTACTTACACAAAGCAATACCAAGTACCAGAGAAATTTAATCCAAAAGAAAAAAAAAAACAAAGACCAGCAGAAGTTCACATACCATTTCAGAACAAAAAAAAATACTTCATAGTTTCAGAATAAAGAACGGAATATTTCACACCAGCATGTTTATTTTAAATTACTAGGATTCATGAATTACAAAATGAATTTTCAATTATTTAAGGTAATAGCATGTTACTGCAAATACCCACTTTACACTAAATTTTTGCCATCATTTAGAAACTGCTACATGCTTTTGGTTTAATGCCAGCATATGCAAATTCACTAGAAAAGTATATTTAATGGTACAGCAGTTATTTCTGATCAGCTTGCATCAAACAGTACTTTTTCTTTCCCTCCTGATCTCAATGACACACAATATGTAGGAACAAACATGGAAAAAGTAAACTAGGCAAAGTGATCTTGTTGGCATTTTAAGCCTAAAAAATGTCCCCTTTGATGCTTGAATTAACCTATTGCGTTGGGTGATCGACTGGCCTTACCCATCCTATGGTTGGTAATTATGTATTATCCCCAGTGAAAATAAGAGATCATACCATAGATAATATGAGGGGACCCATGCAAGAGAAATAGCATTTAGAAGCTACATCTGACAATTTATAGTACGTAGGCAGTCCTGGAGTAATTTTATTACCCATCCATAGATCCAATTTGCCATTAAATATTGAAAGGTATGAGCTTCATGTGGACGGGTAATCTATTCTAGAACAGTGGAATCCTCTGCAAGATATAACTGCCCCTCCAAACCATTCTGTTGATGTTGCAGAAGTTTAATTCCCTAGAGTAAATATTTCCGATAGCTTAGTAAACACCTATGAACCTAACTACCACAAGGGCCTTTTTAAGCCTTGCCACTCATCCCAAAACTGTCAAGTTCTGGTACTCAAGTGTAAGCAGGGGCTTGGGAGGTGAATCATTTACAACCAAGGTCCTGGGAAATGAACCATTTACATGCTGCCTGTATCCATTAGAGACATAGGTGCCAAACCAGGGATGAATTTCCTGCTCCCCATCCAACTGTCTAAGTTACACTTGAATTGGGTAAGGGAGAAACTCTGCTTCAAATGGATGGGGAACCTATCCAGAGAAGGGAATGTCTCAGAGATAAATAACTCTCTCTCCAGCATGCCCTATTTTTATTACAGGCAAAGTTTAAATCTTAATGGGTAATGCTGATGTTTGTTTTGCAGATGTGCAGGAGGTCTATCAGAGTGGGGTCTGACAAAGTCTTGTATGACAGGCATAGATCTCCCCTCAACAGCCTGTAGGAGACAGAATACAGGGATAGTGCACTGAGGTGGTTTGCATAGGACACATTACTCATGCCCTGCATTATTTTAGTGAGGAACCTCGTGGATGTTCCAGTTGTTGGATATATCTGGTTAGGTACATACCAAAGGGGGCATTGTACTCAATGACAGGTCTGATGAATGCCAAAAACAGATTTTTAGATAGTATTCTCTCCTTTGACAATCATATTGCCAAAGTAGTTAGGAAATCCTTCTATGTGGCCCATCTAATTACTAAAGGGTTCACATCTAGAAATAAAGAGGTTATAGTGCCCCTCTACTTGTCACTCATCAGACCCATCATACAGTACAATGCCCCATTTGGGATGTACCTCACAAGACACTTCCAACAGCTGGAAAGACCACAAAAGTACCTCACCAAGAGGATTACTGGCCTCAAACATATGTCCTATGCAGACCAACTGAAAAAACTCCGGCTGTACTCGGTGGCATATTGCTTACTCAGAGATGATCTCTGCCTGACTTACAAAGCCATGTCCAACTCAGAATTAATGGACATGCTCCACCTAAAGAAATCCAAGTCACTGCGAGCCTCGCGCTCTAGTGAGCTAAACCTCACCACAACAATAAATAGAACATGCTGGAGGGATAGATTCCCATCACAGAGACTCCCCATGCTTTGGAACAAAATTCCTATCTGCATTAGGCAGAGCCCCTCACTAACACTCTTTAAGACAAACCTTGACTAGTGGATGGGTAACAGAAAATACACCCCTGGGATCACTTCATTGGCTCTGCTTGACAGAGGCTCAGTTAATTAATCAATGGGGCGGTGAAAGCAGACACACTCTGGCTAGGCTTATAAATGCCCTCAGGGAGATAGCTTAGTACCTACCTATGAAACAATGACTTCCTTGGACCTAGCTGATGAGTTGCACAACATAGAATGATTTCCTCACTACCACAGACACATGATGGTCAAAAGCTAGATTACGGTGTGTATCCCCAAGTCCTGGACTACTGGGTCAACTCTGAGGGCTTTGTTGTCAATATATTTACCAAGAGTGGATGACTTCCCAATGGACACAGTTGTGCATTTCTTGGCATTTAGTTTTAGTCCATGGCTCTCATACCAGTTGTGTCAACTGTTAGTGAAGAACATTTGTGTTGGTAGGTGATTCAATGTCAGTTTCTAATTTGCAATCATCAGCAAATTAAGTCAGCCAGAGGTACTGATATTGGCCTTGACTTCAGAGAAGTAAATTCCAAAAAGGAGCAGTCCCCAGGACCAATCCCTGAGGGACTGGCCTCTTTGTAGAGGTAGACTCCCCAATTCTACCTTCCTAGGTAATGTCTGAGCTTGCTGGCTATTCCCTCAGTGACATAAGGGTTTGTACTGAACTTCTTAAGTTTGTCAACAATGTCCAAGTGGGGTATTGACAAATGCCTTGGCCAGGACAAGGTAGGCAGTGTGAACCATTTTGCCCTCATCCATTGTTTTAGTGACCTTTTCAAATGTTCACCAGATTGAGTAGGCCTCACCTGCCCTTGAAGGTATCACCTGCAAGAATTTTGCTTCTTACTTTTATTTTTCAATTGCTGATGCTTCACGCTCGCCAAAAACAAAAATGCTCAGAAGACTTCATCAGCTCCAATTATAAAATCCTAGACATTGTCACCAATATTATAAAGTTTAGACAATGTATATGGGTTTGGTTCTATCATCTAATTTGCTTGTCTTCTGTAATGTAACACAGAGGTATTTTGTAATTCTGGCAGTTGCTGCTGTTTTTTGAAGATCTGTCTTGATGGCTGATTAATGACTGCAGTTATTTTTTTCCACATCTGACTCTTATCTAGTCTAGTGTTTATCATCACCTGTTCTTGAGAACCAGTAGTGAACAGAGAGATACATCACCAGTTCCAGGACTCATGTTTGACTTGATGTGTAACCTTAAATCAGGATCTCACGCCCGACTCTGACAGACCAAAGGAGAACTACCTGCTACCCAGCCAACTGGGGCTTCATTAATGGCCCTTTCCCTGGAGAAACCGTGAAGGGAGGAAGAGAAATAAAGGGACTTGGCCCACTCTTCTCACAGGGGGGCATGGGTTTGGGGTGACTAAAGGGAGATCAGATTTCTCTGCTGAAGACTGTGAAAAAAACTACTGTGCACAAGATGGTTGGGTAGAGATACTTTTGGTTGTTCATCTCCCTTTCAGAAATGAAGGATCACCCAGTGCTCTCAACCAATTACATGCTCCAGCTTCCTCTCCACACACAACTGTGCATGGAGAGGTAGATCATATGCAAAAAAATGCAGAAACCTACGCTGATGGCTGCCTCACTGATAGCCATTCTTGATCAATCTCTGCCCTGGTGATGAGGAATGAATGGGCAGATTGACCAGGAGGAGATGACGATCAGCAAGCAGCCGAGGAAGAGCATAAAAAGGGGAAAAATGAAATTAGAATTTATTTTGTGTTACTGGATATACTGAAAATTGGAAACACAATGAAATATGTAGCACATCAATAGCAGAATTAGTAGAATTAGGAATCATAATGATGTGCTACAAATTTCATTAAGTGTTTGTGGTTTGACTTTGAATTCTCTCATCAACAAATCATATAGATTCATAATTTAAATGGGGGGTGAATCTGAACACATTTAGTATGGTATTTATTACCTTTGTTAATCAGTGTTGTCTTTCTTGATAACTTGGTTAGTTCATACAGTGTTATTTTGTTCTACAGCTCTATATGTTTGCCTTATGTATGTTTTCAATATAGCCCACTGGAGGAAAAGAAAAAACAAATTATTTAATTATGACATGGATAATATCAAGGGGGAAAGCTACAGACTGGAAGTCACTAACTTAAATGTTGCTGCAGGGCTAATCATCTCAAGGATGTAGCAGGGACATTTTATGTCCCATCACAGAATACATCACTCTGGGAATTTTTTTCAAAAGGCATCATTTTATGCATGGAAATCTGCAATGCTTTGAACAGCTCACAATGACTGCTTTCTACTTTATCAAGAATTTCCTGTCCAACTTATTGACATGTTCAGAAGGTTATCCCAGTTAAAGAAATATTTGCAGTTGGGCAAGTTCTTTACTGATAAGTAATCTACTTTTGGCAAAACAAACTTATGTTAAGCCTGCATCAACTATTAAGGAAAAGAGGCTGGGAAAAGATCCATGATAGACCAATAGAGGCCACAGCATTAAATACACCAGTAGCAAAACAGAATACCATAAACAAAAACAATGAAAAAGAATAATATTTCAGGGATAGTCTAACAATGACTTTGGAGGAGACAAGTTCCCCTGCATCTCTTATACCCAATAAATACACTAATTTCATGATCTCATAATGCAGAGAGAAAGAACAAAGAACACCAATATCAGAAACTGTTGTTTTTTTTTAATCATGACAGCAATGTACCACAGAAAGCAATAACGCTGAAATACAGCCACAGGTTAAACAATATGAGAGACAGCCACAATTCAGACTTCCTCACATATGTATCCTTAAAGATAACCCACACAACCACACACATGTTGTATCAAAAGATTGGCAACAGATAATCACTGTAAAAGAGACTTGGATGTAATCCAACAAAACTGAATTCACAATCTGCCAAGAAAATCATATGATGTGAACTGGGCAGGTTTCTTCTCAGTAATAATGCATTTTTAAAAGTGATTCATGGAATTCATCACACACGTTGTGCAACTCCTGATCACCTTCATCTCCAGCATTACTATATAATTGAAGCAATATAGCTTCTACTCTGGTCATGGAACTAAGGCAACACTTCTTGAATTCAAGGAGCATGTTCACAAGAGCCATAACACTGAGGATTCCAAATAATGTCTTTCTAGATCTTTCTGAAACATCTGCAATAATAAGCCAGCACATCCTGTTTTCCTATATGAAACTATTGAAACATCCCTTCATAGCATACCAACTGTTTTTCAAGTTATCTTGATAAATGCACCCAAAACAGTCTTTTGGAAGAACTCTTGTTTTCTTAAAAGGCATTGTAATAAGTATTCCACAGGGCTGTGTAAGGATCTTCTCTCTCCGTCCTTAAGAGAGCCAAGGCTAAGACCATTTGTGTCCCAGGTAATCCCTGAGGTGGCTCACCCTCAGCCCAAAGTTAACAGTCAGAAATATAGAAGTAAATAAAGAAGTAAAAGGTCCTATGAAGTTGATTACTGCAAAAAAAGTTGTTGGCCCTTCTCTAGATGAATCAAATAACTTACACCATCTCTGTTACATCTACAAAATCGAGCTCACACACACACACACACACACACACACACACACACACACACACACACACACACACAAAACAAGGCAACTCATTAATTTAAGCAATATTTGCCATGGCTGGTTAAATGTGTGCTGTTATTGCACTTGCTCCGAATTGGCAACTCCTCTTCCACAGGGGGCTGGCATTCTTAAAATGTGGCTACAAAAACTCTGAACAAGCAGTCTGAATGTGTCAGGCAAATTTCTCTGAAAGTTAAATGACATGCAAAAGCCACTTTAACTCAAAGGGGGAATGTAACTGTTCATTCACCAGCAACTGATATTCCTGTAATGGATGTTAGTAGAAAGGCTCACTATGGGAAACAAGGGTGTTTTATCTGCCCAGGCTAAGCAAACATGGAAGGTAGATTGCTGAACACTGAGAAATGGTACAGGTACTAAATTAATACTTTGCTTCAGTGTTCATGAAGAAAAGCAACTATGTAGTGCCATGCAGGAACAGGAATGGTGGAATGGAGAGACTGGGGGACAGAGACTAGGTTCATAGGTAAATACTAGCCAATCAGTCTGTAGAACTTTACAAGCCAAACCAAGACAGAAAACACCTATTCAAAACTTCCATCCAGCCTCATGAAAGGCAAAATAAGGCAGGCCAGGGGAGAGTTTGGAGGTTGCCCACCCAATTATCTAAGTTTTACTATAAAGTGGCAAGGGTCCTCCCCTGCTTAACAAGTAGTGGAATTTCATTCCAGAGGTGAGGAGCATATTCATATGTGAATCTATCACACCAATGTGTCTTATGAAAGTACAACTGTGTAAGTAAACATACCACAGCAGTAAATGTTTTGAATACTGCAGTAGCCTATGCTATATGCATTATACCCTGCAAGGATACAACAGCCAGACAGCTTTCATAGCTTCAGGACATCTTCCATACACCAAAACCATTAAACATCTTGAGCTGCACTAACTAAATAGACAAGTTTGAGCACCAAGCCCTTGTGAGCTTTCATGCCAACAGGGTGGGAGACTGAGCCACAAAAGGACAATACTAGGAACAACAAAAAATTAGAAGCCCAAACCCTGACAAACACAACACACCAAGAAACAAGGGAGATGGAGGGAGGGAGGGGTTGCTGCAGCAGTGATAATTCAAACATCTATTGTTATGGTAAGTTTACAGATCTACTAAATTCTTCATATTGATCACTGCTGCAATAGACTAAGATATAGCTATATGGGTAGATTACCATAGCTTATGAATTTTCGGAGGTAGAAAGAGAAGAGTCCAGGAGTCCCTGGAGAATGGTCCTAGCCAAGCCTGATCTAGACCAAGAGAAGAAATCAAGCTTATAGTGCTTTGTAAAATTATGTACAGAAGATCAAGTTGCTCCTTCTAGAATACTTTTAGAATCGAGCCCTTCCTAAAAAGCTGTAGATTAAACCAAGGCCCTGGTAGAGTGGACCTTGTCCCTCACTGGTCAAGTTTTGTTGTGGCGAATTTAACAAATGGTAAAAGCTTTAGACAACCATTGGGAAACAGTCTGCTTTGACGCAAGTTGTCCCTTCTTACCCTCACAAGAAATTAACAATTGATATGAAGATCTGAAAGATTTATTTATGTAAAGACTGTACCCAATTTGTCCGTGGACATCCAAGGTATGGAGTATCCTTTCTCCTTCATTTATAGGTTCAGGAAAGAAAACCTGGAGATGAATAATTTAGCATAAAGTAAACTAGCATATCACCTTACGCATAAAAGAAGGTCTATTTCTCATGGAAACTGTCCTTGTAAAAAAAAAGATGGGGTTGACTCACCACAAGAGCTTGCAACTCGGATACCCTCCTTGCAAAGGCCAGAGAAAGCAGTAAAACTGTTTTCTATGTTAGGAACCTCAAGTCAGCCAGTGCAGCTGGTTCAAATGAAGTAAGTATTGGCTTATTTTACAAGAAATTATAATCCCAAAGAGGGGCCCACTGATTTTCTTAGAGGTCTCTTATGCAAACAGCCTTTCAAAACATATAAGAATGCATTAAAAGAGGAGGATCCGTGGGGCAGACATGCTGAAATGACTTATAAATGAACCTTGATGGAGGAGTAGGAAAGGCCACAGGATAGTAACAAATATTGTAAAACCAGAGAACAATTAGTACTGAATGTGTGCTGGTTATGTTGTTGGCACCAACTAGGAAAACCTTTTCCATTTGCTAATATATCATTTTCTAATAGCAGGCTTTCTTGCTTCCATTAGTGTCTGCTGCATGTCCTCAGTAAATAGATGTCTAAAGGGAATTAAAACCCTATCATCCAGGCAGTCAATTGAAGTTGACTGGGGTTGGGGTGTGTTAAATACCCCAAATGCCAGAAAGGAGTCCCCACAATGATCTTGGGGGATTCCTTCTGAATCTTCAGAAGTAGCCTGGATATCAGTGGAAAGGGTGAAAAAGCTTACAGGGACACTCCTGTCCAAGGAAAAGAAAAGGCATCTGTCTTCAAGGCCTGGCATGGAAAAAAATCTTGCCAGATGATTGTTCAGAGAGATGGCAAATAAGTTTACTTGAGGAAGCCCCCACAGATGGATAAAATCTTGGGGGACATCCTAATCTAGTTTCTATTTGTAAGGGTCTGCCCTGATCCTGCTCAGTTTGTCTGCCACATAGTTGTGCTCTGACGGAATGAAGGTTCCCTGTACAGTGAGATTGTGCTGTGAAGCTGTATCCCAAGCTAACATAGCTAGTCTGCAAATTGGGTGTAACCCAGTTCCTCTTTGCTTGTTGATGTACCACATGACTGTGATATTGTCTGCAACAACTTGAAAAGGTCCTATGGCCCAAAGATAAAGGCACTGATCTTAGTGAATCATCAGGCCAAGTATCTCTTTTTTATAATTTATGTGCTTGCATCTGTCCTTTGTGTCTCACATACCTTGCACTTTTAATGAGGGCGAAGGAGATTTAAGGATATTTATTGTCTCTACCAAATTATTTCCCTTCTGACAAACCCCAACAATGGGATTTGAAAGAACAAAGGATGTTAGTGCTGGGACCAAAGAGACTTCAGATATCATTGTATTGTTCTCATGTGGAATCTTATCAGGAATGTCCTGAGAATCATAGATGCCATGAGACCCAAAATCATGAATTATTCCCTTGCAGTGATCAAAGTCTTGAGTGGAAAACCTTGGGAATAGATCTAGCTGATAGCCCAGGAACAAAATCCTGTGTGAAGCAGTCAAAAATTACTTTAGAATGTTCTCTTGGAATCGCAGCTTGTGTAAGAGATATCTCACCCAACTGAGAGATTCTTGACACTATGAAAAAGACTCTGCAATGATAGCTGTCACCTAAATACGGGAAAAAAGTGGATGCCCTGTAGCATGCAAGCAAGACAATTTGTGAATACTCCTGGTGCAGTGGATAGTCCAATGGATAAAAACAGGGAACCGATAATTTTATCCAGACACACACAACCTTAAGAAATGTCTGAAGTCTGGATGAACAGGGATGTGATGTCAATCATCTTTTAAATCTAGAGTTACTAGGAAAGTTGAATGAAGGGGTAACAGGTTGTGAAGTGACAGCATTTTGAAGTTAGTCACTATCACAAGCAGGTTTAACATTTTTTTTGTTTGGCACTATAAACACCCTTGAATAAAAATGTTTTCCCAGCTGGCAAGGAAGAACTGGTTCTTTCACTCCCTGGGACAGCATTTGATGAAAGACAAGTAAGAAATAAGAGCCTGGTCTGGTGGCGAGTGATTACGGCGGGATGTCTTATTTTGTTCTACTTTCTTATATCACATATGCTTATTTACTGTAGCACATGTTTTGTATGTCTAGTATCTTTAATTGAAGTTTAATGTCTTGAAACTGAATTTTTAATGTGCTGTTTGTTTTATGTGGAGCTTTTCTCCCCGGGCCTCTACTGAAAATGGACATATATCCAGTTAGACTAGCCCGGTCAACAAATGTAAAATAAAATAAACTTCCTCCCACTGCCATCGGTAACCTTGATGAATGATGTTCAGATCCCATCTGTCTGTAAATAATCTGTTGCCAAAGAGAAAAGCGGAGATTCAGACTTTGTGGAAGGGAAAAGGGACTACCAAGGTGTGTGTGTGTAGGGGTGGAGGAAGACAAGGTCGCAAACAATCATGCAGACTTGTTGGACTGTCCTTGGTTTAGTGGGCTCCTGAATTCTTTTAAAAAGAAATGCCTAGGGGTTCCAAAATGTATGTTTACCTGCATTTTATTGAGACTGTTTATTTAGTTTTTTTGCCAAAAACTGAATGAGGGATTAGAGAATCCCTTATAAAATTATAAAACAGAGGGCTAAAAAATCTTAGGGATTCCCTGTATCAGCTTGCACCTTTCATCACGCTTTTTGATCAACTCTGCAGCACATGGGACAAAAACAATCTCTATCCAAAGGAGAATTTAAAATCTCATTTTATCATTATCTGGCAGGTTCTGAGACTTCAGGCAGGCAAACCTCCTCAACACAGTGATAATTATCAAAATCCTTGAAGACGTATCAACTGAATCATAAACATTCAGTCAACAATGAGTAGAGACTTGTAGAATAGGACAAACAAAATCATTTAAAGCAGATTTTTCTTAAGAAGAAACTGCAGAGAAAACATTCCTCATACTTTCACAATTAGTCGGATTAAACCATAGCATATGGAGCCGGACAACAAAGATGCAGCATATATTTTTATCATACTTAATCTTACCATCCTTCTAAGAAAGAGTAGAATTAGTATTAACTAATAATCTTGCAGCAGTAGGATTAAATAAACATATAGCTGCTCAGTCAGGTTTGGGTCAAGTGTATAAAAACTTTAAAAAAAAACTGAGGAACTTTATACATCTGATCTACGTTTTTAGGGCCAGTTAGCTGACTATCAGAAAAATAGCAGAGAGTAACAGAGTAACAGACACAAACCCTTCAAAGCAGGCAGAACTGGAGGAACAGGTGGATGTTCTGGAAATTGCTTCTGTAACAGCTCATAGTATTTTCTAAGGAACTTAGAAACCTCAGTGTACTCCCACTGAAAACATGTGGACATTCTGGAAATAGTCTCAGAAAAAGATAAACCCTCAAAGGGAGGATCAGAAACTGACATCCTCATTTTTTACCAGAAACTATTTTATAAAAAAGTATCAAAAGCATGAATAAAACCCTGATTCAGACCCAGTAAATTACTCATAACCAAGGAAATTTAAAAAGATGTAAAGGCGTGCTTAGTTTTCCATTTCTTTTTTGAGAGGAAAAAGGGGGTCAGCAGTGTTATTAATGGAAGCAGCTTCCCCAGGGATGGAAACACCATTCTGACAAAACAGGGAAGCCTTCCCTGTTCCCCCTCCCAGGACAAACAAGGGTGGCTCATGGAGAGCATCCCAACAGCCACAGAGGATTTCGCTAATCTTCAACTCATAGTGGCTTGTAGGTGCTACACCAGAGGGATCCAGAGTAAAAGACTGAGTGGTCTGATGTACAATAAATAGCCATAGCAGAGTTAATCACCTGCAACTGAAGAAAATTGCTAGCCTGCTCTGGCAGCAAAGGCTGTTTGGTTAACTTTTCCTTTTTGTGGCTGGAAGGTTGACTGCCCATAGGATAGGCAGTTTGTTCCTTGGTCAAGCCAAAAATATCATCTCTTTTCTGAAGAAAAAAACAACAGTAATAATTTAAAGTCTTTAAGCCAACACCAGTATTAATTTAAAGTCTTTAAAAGTTTTTTTTTTCACAGGGGAAACCATAAAAAGCACTTTAAAACAATTTGGCAGCCTCAAAAAGTAAAATAAACACGATTTCTCCACATAAAAAAAATATTTTAAAATGTTTTTAAATAACTTCTAAGCTGACAGGAAAAAAGTGCATTCTCATTTAAAAGTACAAAACAGTTTCATGACAGTCCATTAAAACACGGACTCCTAGCTTTAAAATAACTTGCCTGAGCAGGAAAGTGTTATCAAACCATTTTTTTAATGGAAGATTGTTTTCTCCTCAAAGGGAACTTATCTGACCAGAAAAGAAACAGCACAAGCCGACCATCTACCCTCAAAAGCCTCAGAGGAGTGTACTCTGAGGCAGGAATGCTCTGAAGGGACTGGCACCCAAACATGACTTTTTCACAGCTTTTCTCAGCTTGAGCTGACTAATGGTTTAGTTGCATGGAAGTTGCCCTGAAGCTTTGGAAAGTTGCCATCAGTGGTGATCAATATGAAGCAAGTTCTGCAGTCCCTTTAACCAAATAGTTGAGGTACCATTTGTTATGTGAAGGAAGGGGTCATCAAAGAGAGCACGGGATTCCAGTCTGTCCTGACAGATGAGCCAGGTAAATGCCTTTCCAAACTACTGTGGATAGACAGTTGTCAAATGATCAACAGGAGTGCCTAGAACCCTTATGACAGTGTCAGACTGGAGAGGTATATCTTATGTATGGTGTGTTCATTTTAGAGAAAAAAAATAGCTATGCTACACAGTTTTTGTTTTTCACATTTAATTTGTCACCATCATTCTAGCAGCAATTGTTAACATGGTCTAACTCATGTCGGAGCAGCAGAAGACAAAATAACACCCAGTTTACAGTTGCCTGCAAACTTGGTTAACCCATTAACACTTAATGGTGTCTGGAATGTCATACTTCTAGAAGCTTACAAACATTCTTGCATTCCAGAGTATTTTCTGAAAAATCATTAACAAAAAATAAGATAAACAAATGCAAATATTTTTGAATAAAATGTATACAAACTGTAATAAAAGCAACATGAACAGTTTGAAGTATTTTCCCAATGATGGCAGTCAGTCCATTTGCAGTCATTCCACAAAAACTATATTATATTGCACACAAACCCAAAATTATATTTATTGCTAAACTTTCATAAACAAATTATCTTGACAACTGTACAACCTAGACCTATATTGTTAGAACACTTTTGTTATCCAGACATAAAAACTTTCATGACACCAAGAAATTTCTCTGACTGCATGTTTATTGTAGTCTCCCATCATATAATTTCACACTATACTCAACAGCATATATATGTTTCTTAGTTATGAAAATATGGACGTAAATATGAGAATATAATAATTTTTAAACTGTGATTATTTTTTCTAATGTAGGACATCCTAGATTGTCAGTCTTGGCATCATTTTTTTTTATTTCTCCTTGCCATATCTAATACTACCCATTATTTGCTAGTAAGCCACAGATTAAAAGAAGCCAAAACCAAAAATCATCTGGATGCTGTAAGGACCTTTGAGTGTTAACTGGAAATGTACAAACAGATGCTATAGGCTTGAATGGGGTATTAGCCCGAGAGTCTGAGAAACACATGTCCCTACACTGCCCTGTGGTATACCACTGATAACATTTTTTTGCATTCAAAAGTGGCATCTGCGACTCGAACCATTAGGTTAAAGAAGGAGAATGTGAAGAGAAAACTGAATGCTTGTAGGAAGGATAAAGCACAAGTACTGCACAGGCTATTTTCAAGAACCTTCTGAAGTACAGCCAGTGTGCTGGCAAGCACCCTAAAGGAGATCTTCAGCAGATCACTGGCTATTGCAGAAATACCAGAGAACTGGAAGGCATTAAGTATAAGGGGTATCCAGAAAAATCTAAGGAATGGTGGCCTATTTAACAACACTGGCAGGGGAATTCAATGACAGGATCTTGATTAGAAGGCTAATATTGTTTCTACAGAAGAGTAATTTCCAAGGCAGCAACCAACATAAGTTCATGTCAACAAGAAGCTGTCATCAAAAACGATCCAGTTTTACAAATGGATTCAGGTAAATACTACAGGAGAGTGCCGGAAAACATTTTCTGTCTGGACTTTAGGAAGGCCTTTGACCCAGTCAAACAACAGAAGCTGACAAGAAAATTGAAGGAGATTGATGCAAGACCAAGACTAAGGAACTGGGCTGCAGCATGGTTGAATGTCAGAACACAAGGTTGCAGTAATAGGGTTTATTTCTATATCGAAGAGTGACTATGAGAATACTGTAGGCGTCTCTCCTTGGTCCAGTAATCTTCACTATATTTGTCTCAAACATACCCAAGGAATACAACATGGGGTCATCCTCTTCACTGATTACACAAAGACAGGTGTAGCATGAGATGGAAGGAAGACTAAGAAAGGATTTGGAAAAACTAGGTGTGCAGAAGGGTGGCAGTTGAGAATCACTGCAAACAAAAGTAAGGTACTACATGTGTTGACCTCAACAAATCCGCTATGAATTTTCATCCAGGGAGTGGAACTGATGCAAAAAGAGCAGGACAAGCACCGGGCATTATTGATCATCTGATTTGAGCTACCCAGGAATAGAATAAGAGGGCAGTGATGCCAAGAGAATGCCAATATCTACACTCCGCAGATAGATGCCATAAACAAAGATGTAATGCTTCCACTGTATAGAGCACTGATCAAAAACAACATCTTAAGTACTCTGTCTCATTTTGAAGGATGCACATGGAAATTGACATCAGGCTGCTGGAAGGAATGAGAGAAAAGCCACCAGAAAGATGCACTTATGAAGCGGAAAGGAACAGGACTAGATACTACTGGAGCTGGATCTCTTCTAACCTAAAACCAAAAGAGCCAGGGAAGAAATGGCAACAGTGCAGCAATAGATCAAGTAAGAGAGATGTGAATGGGCTATCCCAACCAGGAAGGGCAGAGAAAGGAGGAGAATGTCCAAGAACAGTCTATAGGCATTAACTATTCTTCAGGTCTCTGAAAGGAATTAATCTCAGAAAGGTTTGTAGATCCATGGAATGGGCAATTAGAACAGTGGCAGAAAGAACCCAGAGAGTCATTCTTGAAGGCATGGGACAGGCGAGAAAGGGTAAGGTGTAAGGCAGAGTTGGATAGGAGGTAGAATGTTACATGCACTTAAACAGCAGACTAAATATGTGCATTCATCCCCTCTTCCTATCCTTTCCTGTACCTTTTCTGTAATGCCTTGTTCTCATCTCTTACTGCCATTCTGTCACTCCAAGTATTTTCTCTCTCTCTGTCTCTGAATTGTTTCTTTTTCCTCCAGCAGCTAGTCCCCTAGCACTGCTGCTTCTGCCATGCCCTTTCCATTTATCCTTTGATCTAATTTCTTCTGTACTGAAAGGTCTACTTTTTATATCGAGACATTTCACAGAATTCTGCAGATAGATACTATATGTTAGTATTAATACACCTATACAAAACAAAAAAGTTGTATCCCTTTGTATCCACGTTTTTATGACTACTCAAAACCACTTTGTTGACTACATTCCTCATATTATACCTAGTGTATCTGGAACAGCTTTGTGTATCTGATCTAACTGTTCACCTTTTTTTAATAATCATTTTTAACTATATAACGTTTTACACTGTGTAGCTTATTGGAGAGCTTTTCTCACCAGACCACTTGTGAAACAGGTCATGTCAGTCTATTATATTAAATAAAACTATTTTTATAAAGAAACAAACTAATAAACAAACCAAAAGTGATGGTTAAGGACCCGGAAACCCATTGTCAGCCTAAACTTGAATGTATAGACACTGCCAAAGCTCCATAAGTAGATTTAGTCTCAGCACAGTTACACATACTAACAGCAACCATCTTTAGTATTACCAAGTTATCATTTACAGTATTTGAACAGTAAACACTAATTTTATTCATTATTATATGGATGTAAAAAACAATTTTTATGCTGTACTCACTAAATAAAATCCATGACACAGGAAAGTACAAAATATTTTATAAAACATAGTAGAAATTCTGTGTTCAACTATAAAACAATAACTATTTATCTATTCATTTCAGATTGTTGATTCTAGAATTTGTTATTATTACAGTGACAAGGGAAAACAAAAGGCAACTGTATTATTACATTTTAAATTGTGAATATCCTGTTCTCCTGCAGGGTACAGCTGCCAAATAACTACACAAGTCTAAACCAGAATGCATGTGAATGAACTAATTCCAGTGACCTCTGAAGTTCATCCATTTGTTACAGATAGACCATATTTAGCCAGTTTCACTTGCTGAGTATACATCCATCCTAAGTTCACATCAACCCTCACTCTACATACCACTATTTTTTACTGACCAATCATTTTTATGTCCCAAATCTCCAAAGAACATACTTCCTTAAGTCAGATCTAAATCGTCTGCCTTCTAGTGGCAGTCATGGTCCTTCCTGTCCTCTGTCCCTCAATACTATGGTCACCTTCTACACAGGTCCCTTGGATAGCATGGTAAGTTATCCATCATACCTTTTGCCCCTTTACTTAAAATTATACAGTCCCAGAGCCTATAGCATTCCTTTATATTCCCATGATTGTCCGGTTTTGCCTCCTTGGATCAATCTCCTACAACTTGTCATCTTTGCCTTTTTAAGACCAGCCTTGAAAATTCAAGACAGTAACAATGTGTACTATTAGTGATTTAAACAGTGGGAGACTGGACATTTTCCTCCGTTTATTATACCACCAGAGCATGGATGCCAGCATAAATTGGCCACTACCAATCATCTTGTACTGTTCATATTTTAGGGTGATGACCACTTCCTGATCTTCATTGTTAAGTTTCTCATTAATCCTATGCCTCACTCCTGGATTGTATTTAGCTCCCAGATCCTTAGCCCCAAAATGCACACATTTGCAGTTTTACACATTAATCACAGCTGTTGTCCATATGCCAAATGGTAAAGGTTTACTACATGCATTTGAATTACCCCCACCCCCTGAATACTGCTTCATGTTTGGTGTTATCAGAATAAACATATCACACTTATTTTCCATTCATCCCAAGGAATCAGCAATGGATACATTACAGAATACCTAACCCAATACAGAGGGGTAGCAAAGTACTGCCATGAGTGGCATTATCAATTCGCAGAAAAAGGCTCTCTAGTTTGGTTTTCACCTGGAGATTTTCTATGCAGATTCTGCATATCCTCCATGCATTCACATGCATTTTCTTCAGGTTTTCTGGTTTCATTCCATATCCCAAATGCATGTGGTAGGAGAACTGGTGTGCATGTGTGCAACATAAATAACAGGCCTGACAACCCACTTCTGTTCATCTATTTGCATAGTAAACTCTTCTGGATGGTGTGGCTATTTCTGCAGTTACAGTGGAGTCAGATTTGACATGGCAGCATTGTATGAAACCCAGTACAAAACATCGTGTCAAATACTGATTACCACCACCAAAAATGAAAACTTACTTACAATTACTCTGTTTCTTGCCTGTTAAATTTACAAAATAAATAGAGAACTGGTTAAGTCCCACACTAGGTCACTCACTCTTCCCACTATTCTCCATTCTGGCAATGATGCAAAAGCTTACAGGAGTCAAAGTATACTATACCTATAGTATTCCCTTTTTTATTTCAGCTGTAATGTACCACATGAATACCTGTCTGCCATGACCTTTGCACCAGAAATTGGAAAGTCAGGGTCCTGCATAAAGGTCTGTTAAGAATTGGAACAGCCTCTTCAATACAATATCATTGTAACTTTACCAAGGATGGCCTGGCTAGAAGGGATACTTTTTAGCATATACTTGCCTAGTAGCACTTTCAATGATCTCCCTCTTGATGAAACAGAATCACAGCAAAGGTCCCCTAAGTGCTGCTGACAGCTATTTGATCAAACAGAATGATAAACAGTCCAGCACATATGTTACCACCTGGAGTTCATGTTTGGCATATTTCCTTGTCACTATCCCATCAGACTGGCTTATCCCTTTCTACCATTAACTTCCAGTTCATATTAATATATTTTCCTAGTCATTCTTTTGTGGAAAATCAGGTATAAAATGAGATTCCGAGGTCTCTTCCTGCTCCATGACCTTTTCATGGTGCTTCCCACCTATTTCTAGTCGTGCAATTGTTGTATGAATCCTTTTTCATTGCCCTTGCAATTAAATAATGCTTACATCTAACATTAAGAGACGGGCTGTCCTACTTTGTGTCTGGATTTCCTATAACCTCCTATAATTTAACCCAACATCTTTCTCGACTTTTCACATTGTGCTTCTCTTCTTTTAATGTATATTTTGGCCCACTGGTCTTCATCAGCCCATATTTTAGTCCACCCTGTAATATGTGAATGGCTTAAGGCCTCTAGACAGCAATCAGTTGCTATCAAGATCTAAACTGGAAATTGCTGTAACAAATGGGGCAGATCCTGCCTGGGGTGGGGTTGTGCATGGCAGAATGTTATGGCAGGTTCCATTCAAGAGGGGAATGGATTTTCTATCTATAAAGGGAGAAGGGATGATTGTGCCTTATAAATGGAGCCTGAAGGTTGAGGTAACCCATTACTGTTTTATCCGTCTGTCTCTTACTTTGGTTACAAACCTTTTATAGCTCCTTCTCTCTCTTTCTCTATCTGTATTAGTATGGGCATTCACCAAGGTTCTGCTGCTGCCCATTCGAATCTGATGGCAAACATAGTTTTTTTTTTAATTACTATTTTACTTCAAACCATTTTCTTCTACAGAACTTTGCATACTGTGTGTAAAATACTGCAACACAACCACTCAATCTCTTACTTAATCTGTCCTTTAACACCTGTATGCTGATAACACTTTCAGTCCCGATCTGTAGTGGCATATGCTTCTTCCATGCTTGCGCTGACGATGTCTCTAACACTGCATTCACACAACTCATTCACCAGACTTATTCATGACAACAGTTGCTGCTCCTTTTCACTCTGTCTCTGCTGCTATTCATCCATTGTACCCATTATGGGCACTCGTGCCCCTCTTTTTACCCCCGTTTGTTCAGTTTAAATAACTTGGTTTAAATGCATTCTCCATGTTAAATGCACCCCATTACTAAGACGGAAATGGTCAGAACATGGAATTCTTGATTCTCACTTGCTCTCTTCTGCTTGTTTTCTATTGGTCTGAAGCTTTTTCTTTGTGTCACTGCTTTAGCTGATCTTAATTCCATTTTTTTCTTTAGCTCAGAGTAACACTAGGACATGTGAAAACACAACCGACTACCCCATCTTTCTCCAAAGATCATCTACTGGTTGTCTTTAATACAGCTTATTCCTTGCATCACAAAAAATACTACACTTCTGAAAACATTAATTTAGAGTTGTCCTGTCTTGAAAGTTTTCCTCCTTCCACAGTTTCTCTCATTCTTAGCCCAGCTGCTATGTCACTTCCTCTCTCCTACTTTCTAAGCCCTTTAAACAATCTGTACCTCTTCCACATCCCTATTTTCCACACCCTTTCATCCCAGTAGTCCTCGCATATTACCTTGGTGTCACTGGGTATATTGCTTCACTAGCTCCAACACACTAATCTTGCATCACCCACACTGCTCCCACAAACCTTATATATTCCTTTTTCCCACTTTCCTTTTAAAGGCACACTCCTACTGTAGTCACTGTACTCGACTCTCCTTTTACCCTGCTATTGGAACACTAAACTTCCTTTATACATCCTGAAAAACTAGTAGTTTTCCACAAAGCATTCCTACAAATCATACTGGTGCCCCACCACATATTTTGTGTCCATGCCTGAAGAAAAAGATTTGACCAGGGGTAGATGAGGGTAAGAGAAAAGGTATCCCATCCCACTGCAGTAACAAAACAATCTGACTTTTATATTTGTTCTGCATCCAACCAAAGCAGAAAGCTTATGCAAATCACATCTTCTGGTAACCTGAAGTTAGCAGTACTTTTCAAATTATACAAGGTAAAAAGAAGTAAAATGGTAGCTTATCTTTTTGTGAAAGGGAAATTTTGCTGCACATAAAGTTGGCTTTTGAGAGATTTGATCACTTAATGACAAAAAAAAATCCAGTGTATTCCAACCAGATTGCAACTGCTTCTTTTGGGATTTCACAGTGCCCTTTACCTTACCAAACCAGCAAATATTTAAAAAATATCTGCTGGAAATCTGAAGCTGACTATACTTTCCAAGTGAATTGATAAAAGACTAGTTTAGCTTTATAATAAGCAATTCCTCTCCCACATACTTGGAGCTTTTGTAGCATTCTCTCAACAAAATTATTCACATGCCAGTAGACCATCAATAAAAGTACTGTGCACAGGAGAATAAATCTGCCCACTAAATAAAAGCTTTAGGAATGGCACAGTGATAAGAATTTCCTAAAATGATTTTTGAGATTCTTAATGAACAATAGGTTAGGTTTGCCAGAGGGCTAACAAATCAGAATCAATTACTTCAGGGAATCTCTCCAGCTCTACAAATGCTGGGCAAGCAACTGCTGCAGAAATTGCTGCTGGTAATACACAGACTCTTCCATGTATCAAACTATACCACACAACTACAGGAAACTAAAAAAAAAAAAAGGTTTTATCTCAGGCACACTCATTTTTTGCTATGCCAAAAAAATTGAGCTACAGACCTATCACACTCGTTTTTAACTTTTTTGACAAGACAGTTGTGTAAGTTGCACTTGGCCATAACAGTAAATGTTTCAATTGCCTATTGCTTTTCTTTTGCCCACCATGGTAAACCAGTTGCGGGTAATATCAAAGCTCACTAGCTCACTCTACTAGGACCTTGTCTTCTCCAATGGCATATTGCAAAGGAGTAGACAAAGTATTCTAAAGGCAGCTTCATGGTCCTCTGTACATACCTTTCTAAGGCATTACAAACTGTTTTCTTTTTCTAGATCCAGGACAGGCTTTGCTAGGACCATTCACCAGGGCCTTCTGAATCCATATCCTTCCTCCTCCCAGGTTAGATAGGTTTTGATAATCAATGCATATAGCCTAAAGGCTACTGCAGTAGTGTGAATGATGAAAATTGTACAATTGAGTAAGTTGTACTTACCCATAACATAGATCTTTGAATCCCTCACTGTTACGGTAGCTGCATCCACCCACCCCCACCCCTATTTTTGTATATAGTTTCTTGCTGGAATAGAAGACAGTTAGATTTTACATGTTTTAGTGGTGCAGGATAAGTGAACTCCTCAACTTTTGGACAATAAAGTCCTGAAATGTATTTACTCTGATGGCTGATTTTTCCTCCTTTGGGCTGACCAATCAGAAGTCAGAGTGAAGGTGTGGGAGAGAGAGAGAGAGAGAGACAGAGCTTTTGGAAGCCGACCAGTTGGTGTATCTAGGGACAAGACAAAACCCATATAGGCTACTGCAGCAGTGGGAATAGGATCATAGGAGGTTATGAGGCAATCAACCTGGAGTTAATTTCAAGCCTAGCCATTTCATCCCAAAGTAATACCATAGATACATTAGTCAATATCCAGGATTGTATTTATTAATGACTGCCCATGTTCAGGAGGGTTGCGGATGCTATCCCCAGTAAGAATTTACAGTGTCCCATCCACTCATTCAGGTTCTTTTTGAACAGTATCGTAGAGGTGCTCTGCTTCACATGAATTGGCAGCCTATTCCAAAGAGACACAAGTCTATCCCTCCAGCATGTCCTATTCAAATTGTACACCATATTTAGGTCCGTGGAACGGGTAACTCTAGTCCAATCTGATTTATGGATGTGCAGCAAATTCATTAGGTTTGGGTCGGAGACTGCTCTAAGCCAGGCATAAATCTCCCCCAAGAAGTCTATACAATAGAGTACAGTGACAGGGACTTTAGTCTGCCTGTGTAAGGCACATGCTGGAGTCTCTTGATCTTCTTAGTTAGAAACCTCTGAGGTCTACCCAGTACTGTAGGTGCTTTGTACGGTACATACCAAAAGGGGACATACTTAATTATGGGCCTGATTAGTGACAAGTATAGAAGGGTTATAACTTCCATAACTCTAGAGGCAATGTCTTTGCTAATTAAGTGTGCTACATATAAAACCTTCCTTACTAAAGTAGACACATGGTGGTCAAAGTTAAGGTCACATTCTACTTGTGATACCAGATCTCTTACCACTTTGTAGGTACATGGGTTATTGTTGTTAATTTGATAGTGTGAAGGGACATTGTTTTTACTGAAGGGAATGTTGATGCATTTCTTTGCATTCAGTATGAGACTGTGACTAAGACACCAGTCATTGGTCTGCACAAGACCTTCTTGATGTATATGGACATCTGGGGATTCAATAATTGCACCCAGTTTGCAGTTGTCCACAAACCTGGCCAGCCATAGCCCCTTAGTTTTGGCCTGAATTTCTGAGAAGTATATACCAAACAGTAAGGGGCTCAGCACTGACCCTTGTGGTACCCCACTGGTGACAGGTCTGCTTGTTGATGTTGACTCACCCAGTTTGAGTGTGTGTGACCAGTTTCTGAGCCAGTTGGCAACCCCATCTTACAACAAAGGGGTTTACATTCAGTTTGTTAGGTTTATCGGTTATACCAGAGTTTGGGATTGTGTCAAAGGCCTTTGCCAATATGAGGTATGCCGTGTACACAGATTTGCCTCGTTAATGGCCCTGGGTCACATTTTCAAAGAAATCCACCAGGTTTAATAGGCAGGATCTGCCCTTGACGACGCCAACTTGGGTCATAATCCAGGGTTTGGAGGTCGCCTGTGTCTTTGAGGCCCATGATGATACATTCCATGGCTTTACAGAAGAGGATGGTCAGACTTATGGGTCCATAAATCCCTGGGTCTGTTGCTAAGCTACGTTTTTGGAGGGGAATTAACTGTTGCCATTCTCCAGTCCACAGGAACAAAGCCAGTGGTTAGGCTGTGATTGAATAGGGTACTTAATGGTAGTGCTAATTCATGTTTTAGTTTGTTTAGAAGACAGCCTGGGATGCCGTCTGCTCCCATAGAGGCTGGGTCTGTGTTTTTTGCTGTAGACAAGGCTTTAATGGTGTGCTCTTCTGAAATGTGTGGGGGGTTAGGAACAAGGTTTGTGATTAAGTTTGGAGGGGATAAGGGAGTGAAAATTTCACCAAATCTGTTTGCTACCAGATTTGCTCTCTGCTGGGGTCAGTGTTTGTGACACCATTAGTCATTAGTTCAGCACATGGTTGGATCCTACCATTTAAGCTACATACATAGCTGTAAATGGCCATATAATTATTCTTGGTTGTGATTGCTAAGTTTTTCTCAAAGTTGATGAGCATATACATATTAAGTTAAGCTACTGCCAAGTACTCCCCGAGATTAAATCCCCTTGTTTTGAAATGTATATTAGGATCACAGATAAGCCAGCACTTTGCTGTCACCAATACATATTATACAGGTTAAAGCTCTGGGATACGAAACTGAGTCTACAGGATTAAGTTTCCACACTTTTACTAAGGCTACTGGTTCAATTTCTTTATGGATGTTCACCGCCTGCTCCTCCAACAACTCACTTGACAGAAAACATTTTACAGCATCTTGAACCATTTTTAGTTCAAATCTGGCCACAGAAACTGATGTACACAACCTTAAACTGTTCTATAAATTAATATGCATCTTTTTTGCATCTTTATGCACCCAGCTATTAAATGTCACTTCCTTTTGCATGTGGGCAATGTAGAACAAACAGCAAATGGACGAAAGAATTTGAAAGCCATATTATAAAGATTCTACTTTCTCTGCTATGATGATAATTGCAGTATATATATATATATATATATATAGATAGATAGATAGATATAGAGAGAGAGAGAGTTCCTAGTAGAGAAGTTCTGCCCTGCAAGGATTCAGGTGGCGTACTAGTTGCATTTAAAAAAAGCATGCAAAGGAAAATTCTGCAAATCTTTCAGCAGTTATGTTTACAAGGCACATTACGAAAGGGGGTGAGAAATGACCAGATCAGGTACTACCAGAAAGTTGAATAAAACATTGCAGCTGATGCTCATTACCAATTGGGTTAAGCTAATTTATTAGAAATAAGCTACTTTGGATAGTTCTGTAATAAAAATTCATGTATGTTGGATTCAGAGCAATATTTCTTGTTTTACTTTCCATCACCAAACCTTTCAGAAATGCCAGAGTTTTATAGTTATTACAGTTCAGAAAATGCTTATCAATGCAAAATCTGTTTTGTAACTAAGTGAATTAGAGTAATATTTAAAAATTGCCTCTAATGTTGATCCTTTTCACCCATTAGTTTTATCTTTGTCTAGAAATTTTAAACATGCAAATGAGAAGTATGATTCCAAAACAACATAACTTTGCCTAGCATTTATTCTCAGCTTTCTGTCTCCACCCCCACTCTTAAGCAGCCCGGTACAAACAGTGTTTGTGATAACACCCTCTGAAAGAACATTCATTAAGAACAGCTCCCCATCAGGCGCACACAGATGTATATTCACCCAGAAAAACAGCTCAAGTTTCAGTGCAGACATTAAATTGTCCAAATTGCATGGAATGCTGCATCACCGTGTTACTACTCACCATCAATCTCATACAGTAGCAATTCCATTATTCTTTGACCATACCAACTAATGTCCCTGTGGTGCTCAGTTTAACCACAGGAAGCTTCACCATTAAACTGCTTCATATTGAGCAGAAGACAGTCCATGAAGATGCCTACTGCAAGGGTCTTTGATGGTGAGAAAGTAAAATGTCAGCTGATGCATTCAGGAATATACCACTTAAAATGATGCATCACCCATCTAAAGGTGTTGAGATTTTCATCTAATTCCAGTTATTTAGCATGTTAGTGCGACAAGCCTCCAGTCTGCTGCACAGATAATTTAGTCCAAATGAAAATACCATGTTTCAGAAATACCAGCCACGTCATTCTATTCATATATAAAATGAACACACAACCATCTCGACATGCAGAATTACTGCTTCTTCATTGAGCCCTTTTCCATTACTGAAACCTAAAGAGAAGGAAGACTAAACATGCCATAATATACTGTTAGAAGCACTTCAGTTAACATGCTGTAAATATTTGCATCTCTCTCAAAAAGCATTTAAGTGCCACTGTTTAGGATGCTTGTATATACAGAGCACTGAATGGCTCTGTTGTATCGATTAATACAATGATTCACATTCCAAGGTACCAGGAAGTGATCTTTTAATGAACATAAAAGGCCTTCTATTTTCAGGGTAAGCACTACTATTTTATGCTGGCCAAGGGCTCTTGGTCTGATGGGGGTAGTTTTTTTTTCACTTTGTTCCTGAACAGGTGGCTGTTGCAGTGAACAGATGGGAAGCAGCCAATTAACAGGGAAAACTTGGTGAATAAAATACATTATTTAGAATTGAGCTAACCTGCCATTCAAAACTAAGAATTCATTGAAAGACACTCTCACACAGCTCAAAATCGTTCATGGTCATTTAGAACAGGGTGATTAAAATAAGTTAGTGTGTGTAGGATTATAAGAGGTAGGCATGACCTATTTGCATGATTTGCTCTATGCATTGCATGTAATATGTATTTAATCCAGTTCTCTTGTACATAAACAGCACACATGCTATAATGTTATTCACTAATGTTACTGTTGGAAGGAATAATGATATGGAACAACAGTGCAAAATACAAAGCAAACAGCACTCTGCACGACAAAACTAGGTCCTTTGTCTCTTGTGATATAACCTCATTAAGCAGCATGCCATAGCACAGTCTGCATTTTCATTTGATAAGTAGGCACCAGGATGTTTTTATGGTGTTTATTTTTCCACTAAGAGTTAAATAGTTAGGCAGTGTTAAAGTCTGGAATTGAAACACTGCAGTACATAACCCCTGACATGTTCTTAATGAACGACACATATATATTCATTGGTTTTCCTAGTCCCCTGATTTTTAAAGTTATAACAGCTGAGGCTTTACATAACGGCTGCCTTTGAGTCACTGATGGGTGCAGCGTTTGTGATTCAACATCAAGCGCCACTTGTCTCCAGCATTTATATGAGCTGTTGCTTTGGCAGGTTGTCCCAAAGACTCTTCTCATCTGACGTGTCAGGTCTACTATCAAACAGAGACGAATGGTGAATTCACTTTTACAGTTAGGTAAACTGAATGCTATTATCCATGTATTTGTCACTACTCTGCAGATCCAAGCCTCTAATCTGCCATCTGGATGGCTGCTACGAAGTTAAAAAGCAGGGACAAGCACTTCTTAGTAACTATGTGCTGTCAACTGTTATTTTAAAGCCTCTGTGATTTTTTTTCCTCTTTTGCCTGACTAGGAAAATGGGGCAGCTACAATGACAAAATTCTGCATCAACTGTGTAGTCCTTGGCAGATATGTCAATGATGCGTTTTAGAAATAATAGTTTGTTCTTCTAAATGTGTAAACAAAGGTGGTGCATGCAAATTATAGAAAAAAATGTTTAAATGAATATAGATAGGCTGGGCTGAACTTCAAACATTCAAATAAATATGATGTGCTGTGGCTTAGACAATAGAAGACGCAATATAAATTTTTAATGTACTTTGATCAGAATTTCTCATGTTTTGAAAATACAGATCTTTAACAGAATATAAAGGTGTTGCTTAAAATAACAAATCTTAACAGAAAAATAGATCAAGATTACAGGAAGAGCTCCTTATTCCAGAGATAGTGCATTCATTACAATTGCAATTACACATAAAAATCATAGTTTAACCACAAAATATACAAGTGACTACTGTACAAATGTATTTTTAATATATTGCATTAGTGTGGATAGACTGTTTGAGTTAGCTGTTCAAACCAATGGTTAGTCAATGTATATTTTTCCAGTAAAGATGACTTATTAAAAACAGTCAACAATTAAGAGATGCATTTTGCTAAACATTTTGTACTTTTGTTCTGTTGCACTTCAAGAGTAAATAGTGTAAATTTTCATATTTGGTGCTGTAAAAAAAGGATTGCAAATAAAGTATGAAAAACTTTTGAAGAATTGTAAGGATACAGGTAACTTTATAATGATGCTTGTTAAAATATTCATTTTAGAAGTTGTATAATTTTATTTATACATTTACAAAACAAACTGTTTATCCCATACATTTTTACTTGATTTCTGCCATCACAAGACCACACTCATTAGATTACAAGAAAAATTGTACTTTATGCCCAAGAAAATGGCAGGTCAGAATCATAACAGCCAGCGTCGGATTTGGAACTCATTGGCTGCATTCAGGATTATAGCACGATTTACCAATAGAAGACAGAATTCTTCTTTACAAATTCCACCCACGTATCAGTAAGTAAAGTACCAGTATATGCATGCAGATGGGTCGTGTAAAGAGAGATACTATACAACACGGCATAATTTATCTAAACATTAATACATGTTCCATAATTAATACAGGACAGAAAAGTGTCAATTGAGCTCATTACAGGTAAACTCTTGCTCTGCAGATGAGCACTGCATTTGTGCTGTTGCAGTGGGCCATTATTCCATCAGAACAATAATCTAGATTACTATGCAAACAAGAAACTCATATTTTGCAGCTAATGCTCCTCTACTGAGACCATCCTGATAAGCCAAGAATAATCTCTGATAGCCAGGAGGTCCTTTTAGCTCAACCTCATTCAGGTGATTCATAACCATGTGTAGTCTGTCCAGAGTCCGTGCCTGCATGCTGAAGCATGCCAGCTATAACCTCCTCAGGTTGCCATGGTACACCACTGAATGATGGTTGAGGTTTACGAGATCACTGGCATGTTTACTCTGGGTTGGGGGTGATTGAAGAATTCTTACAGTGACAACATGATTTTATAGAGAGACCCTAGATATATGCAAGTAATGACCTTGTGAAATCTGACATTGCATGGTTTAGATGATGGCAAACTAGTGGTAACCAAACACCAAGAAAGTGTTTCACATATGGTCCAATAGTATTTCCTATTTTTTGAGGTAGAGCAGGAATTTGCTACATGGGATCATTGCTAAAACTGTGACTGTTATGACTGGGGGGGGGGTTTAGATAAATGACCACTAGAATCCATGCCTACATATTACATTAAGGAGGAAATGGCATAGAAGCACAATGCTATCCAGGGAACTGAAGCAGAGTACATGCCTAAAGTACTGTTGCTAAGCACCTTGGTAGAACCGGTTGTACCTATACACAATGATGGAGGCTTTCTTTGCTCATTCCTAACCCAACCTAGTTAAATGCGAGCATGGTTGCTGTAAAGCAATGCAAATATCTTTGGGAAGTACATGGGTCCCTGTACACGAAGGACTTAGGTTATTGCTGCAGTACGCACTCTATGAATCACTAAAAACTGCTAAATAGAACTGGTTATTAATAGTCTAAAACTCTACTCTTGACCATGTTGCTATTCAAAGAAAACGGCACAAGTAGAATTGGCAGAAAAAAGCGACTGGTTATAAATTGAACATTTTGGCAGAGTATGCCAAATCTGATTATATACCATGGCCAACATCCGAAACTAAAGCAATGTTTAGGTGTACATATGTTATACATACCAAGATTTCAGGTATCGTCACCACTGCATTTTAAGATATTTACCCAGCATTATACCATGACCCCCCCCAAAACGTGCACGCTGATTGGCCAGCGTGCACATTGTAAATCGAGTTATACTAATGGAAAAAGGTCCGGTCGCCTGGACTTTTTTCCATTAGTATAACTCTAAAACTGTCTCGCTATGTTAAATGGGTTTAGCATAGCGAGACAGCTTTAAAATAAGCAACGGAGATCTCTGTTGCTTATTTCAAAGCTGTCTCGCTATGCTAAACCCATTTAACATAGCGAGACAGGTTTTAAAAAAAAAGCAACGGAGAAAGCAAAATCTCCGTTGCTTTTTTTACTGTTTCGCTATGTTAAATGGGTTTAACATAGCGAGACAGTTTTAAAAAAAGCAACAGACATCTCCGTTGCTTATTTTAAAACTGTCTCGCTATGTTAAACCCATTTAACATAGCGAAAACAGTAAAAAAAAAAGCAACGGAGATCTTGCTTTCTCCCTTGCTTTTGCCCACAGCTCTGATGTACTGCGCAGGCGCGCAGTACATCAGAACTCTTGGATGCCAGACATCTGCGGAAGGGCAGTAAACAGGCACTATACTATGCCATTATTTAAGAAAAGTAATAGTTTCTTTTCTTAAATAATGTCATGGTATAATAGCAATAACCCACTTCTGGGTGTGGGTAATGCTGTATTTACCCATGGTTGGCTTTGTTTGGTCCCTCGGGCTTCGCCCTCGGGACCAAACCATGCCAACCGTGGGTAAATCCAGCATTACCCACACCCAGGCATGGGTTATTGCTATAATTCATCTTTATAAAGTAGCAGCTCAAGTTAAAATGTTAATAAGGTCAGAGCGTTTATTTGCTTTTTTTATTAATATTTTCATTTAATAACCCATGTAGAACACTGATGTTAACAGACCATTTCCAGGCGCAACAAAGGGTAACAAAGTTGACAATTTCATATAGACACTTGTGATATCTACAGAAACATGTTTAACAAACACGCAATGAATAGGTCTATTTTCAGAGATTGAAGAAAACATTAAATCAAACAGCTAATCGTCAAACATTAAACATTGGACGGCAGTGTTCTCGTATATAGTTAGACAGCAGCAGGAAATCGCTCAGTATACTTTTGTCATGATTCCGTAGTTATAAAATAAAAGTGTATTAAAATAATATTTGGCTCACACCAGACCCTTCTTATGTGGGGACGGTTTCCCTCCACACCACCGCTAATTATGTACTATATGCAAACTCTGATATCACACAATTTTCACACTGTAATGTGATCTCGGAGTCGGTATATAAAATTAGCGAGCCCCTCCCCACATAAGAAGAGTCCAGTGTATGATTTGTTTTATGTGTATCAGGTGTGCTTTTCACTCGCTCACTATCTTTTTTTCATTGGTTGAAGAAGCGCACATCTTACTCGAAAGTGTATGATATATAGTAGATAATAGATTCTGGAGATTTACCTTAATTTATGTATGCATGCATTAACTCTGATCTTTTAGCTGATGAAAATGTACACAAATTTCTATTAACTTTTTCAATCTTTTTAAATATGTTTTTTATATTTTGTAATACTGTTTTGCCCCATCTCTTTATGATTACTAAGCCTCTCCCATGTAGGTCCACGTACAGCTCCAGAAAACTGGCATACTATGACACCAAGAAAGTGGTCAAGAGCCAGGGAAACAGCTATCAATTTGAAGGAACTGTATGCTCCTGACTCTCCCTCCCCTGTTTGACTGGAAGTGTAGTGCAATGTCTACCATGCTTAACCCCACACAAGTTTTTTTCCAGATGCATAACTCCATCCAGATTGTAATCCATCACTCCTACAGTCCCTAGCTGTAGTCAATGCATTTTCAGGCTTTTAGCAGGTAGAAGCTCTTGCAGTTTGAGGTTAAACACAATACACATGGAACGGACAAGTCTTGTGTGTGTCTACTTTGGACTAGAGCTATCACACTTTAATCCCATCTTTCAGTTCTTTCCCGAGAATGGTGTTGGCACTCAATGGCATAATAGGGGACTATATGTCCACATATTTGGTTCGTGATAGGTTAGCTCCAAGTTGTTTACAGTCTGTCTCTCTAAAAGGATGGTAGACCTGGTCTGACCAAGAGCTCAATTGCTTGTGACAAGAGGGGCAAAGGTTGGTATATCATTAGAGGTGTACAGGTCTATGGGATGACAAATTTAATCTGATTAAGCACTCTGATTTAGTAGATTGAGACCTCTCATAAGATGGAAGCTTCTCTGCTCAGAGACATATCACCAGTGACTGACTGACCAACATCCTCTTCTGGGTGCTGAACAGGTTGTGCAGTTCAACATGCCTCACCAGCCAATGAGCTTCATCATCTTACTAATATGAGACCATCATCAGATGATCTGCTTTTTCTCTTCCAGGCACCAAAGTCACTGGCAAGATGTGTCCTTTTTCCTAGACAGTATTTGCCGTTTGTAATTATGATAAGCATTTAACTGATTTCAGACAAGTTGTACGATTTGATTGTTGGACTTTTGCCCTCCAGGCTGTTTCAGACCAACTCAGTTGTGCTACATCTAGTTACTTATCAGATCCTAGAGCACTCCTCAGTGAGGTCTAGAATTTCTCTGATGGTTTTCTCTGCACAGCTTGAATCCTATCTCACTGTCTCACTGACCCATACATGTGGTGTCTTTCTCAGCAAAGTACTGAGACTGCTCTCATATGAGCAGTTAATGAGCAGCTAATGGCAAGACAACAAAAACTGCACTGTATTGTCATACAGCTGTTTTTCTCTGCAGCATTTGATATCCCTGATTATGACATCCCGATGCAGTGCTTGTGAACTAACTTTGACCTTTCATCCACAATCCTCTCATGGTTTACATCATACCTAACTGATCATACCCAAAAGATAATTTTAGGAAAAAAATCTTTTGTTTTTTTCCATCTAGATTGTGGAATACCACAAATTTAAATCTTAGACCATTTGCTGTACATGGTGTTTATGCCCCACCAAGGATACCATCATGAGTGGACTTGATTTATAGTGTACCACTAATGTACTGAAGACACTTAGTTTTACCTTACCTTTATACAGGTCAAGATGGTGAATGTGTATTCTCTTAATGATGTTTTGAAGGCCATTCATCAATGGCTTTTACTTAATTAGTTAAACAAATCTATAACCATATCTGCCTGTACTTGACTTGGATTCCACATACTTGGAGGTCACAGTGTCATTCTGCCCTATCGGGGCATTGCACTATGCTGACCAGATTTTGCTGGTAGTTCCAAAGACGCTCTGGAAATTTGACTACTATTCTTTTGTATTGCAAGCCTCACACATGTAAAACCTACTTCCACAGTGGCTGATAGAGTCCTCTATACTTTAGCAAATTTTTGAATTATTGTTTTTATTAGTGCCATTTATTGATGGATTTACCTACAATCAAAGACTATTTTTATGATATTCTGATAAAAAAACTGTCCAATTAAAAACAACAAAAGCTCACAAAAATATGCCAGACCTTTTGACCTTCCACAAATTAAATGCACTAAGTCTGTGTGGAGAAATGGGGCAAAAAACCTTCAAAAGCACACAGCCAGCTCTCACTATACAAGACATTGGGATTAAACTCACTGCAACTACTAAAGGAACAGCCGGCAAACAAGTGTAAATAAGCCATTTTTACTGAGAGTGGGTTTGATCAATATGGGGTGTTCTTAGCATTGTTAATGGTGCCATGCTAAAATGCTCACCTGTCACTTCTATCCCTACCTGTAGCACCTAAGCCACTAGACAAACTTCATCACCTAGGGTGTAATCAGGACCAAAACCTGTATAGCACCCAGCTGACAGACTGTTACCTTCTACATTAATCTTTATCATCTTGCTAGAACTGTCCTTAAATTTCTGTAAAACAGCTACCGATTTATCTTTCACAAAATTAGAAGTATGTTGGAAAGTGCAAAGTGTTTTACATCTCATTTAAAAAAGCTTTCCTCTTTTTGTGTGTATGTATATTTCATAATCTGGGCCTTAGTATTGCACTGCTGTCCAATTAGGATAGTAATGTACACAGTTTGTGTTTGTTTAGTCCATCGGTGTGAGAAGGTATAGTACTAAACCTTTAACGTCCAGTTTTACATCCTACCACCTTTATTCTTTTAAAATCAAACTATAATCTCTGCAACATTATTGAAGTTTCTTTATCAAAAGAACAGACTCATAACCAGCAGGTGACTTATACACATGCCAACGTCTTTTATGAAGTAGTGGAGAGACATTTAGAGAAGAAAAATTAACTTCCATTTTTAAAGGGACAGTAAGTAATTCAGTTATGTTACCAGGCTTTTCTCTATATGTGATGAAGAATCTCACAGTTAAGAAAAGATGCTAGCCTGTGAGATCCTTAGTGTTGTAAGTGACCACAATAAAATATCAAATGGCCTTACGCATAGAGAGGTGATAGCCACATCATATTGTGTTCAATTCATCTGTCATGAACTTTATAACATGAATAGGTGCTTCACCGTTTCTTGCTGATATATGATCTTGTCATGTTACTGAGAGCAAGATAAATAGTTTCTTACCATCATCATGTGTCTGTTTTAATGAAACATGATGCATCCCCCTCTCTATTCTAGTTTTTATGTGCCTCACAAGTCCTTCATGGCTTGTTAAAATGTATAATAAGTACATTTAAAAATGTTGGTATAACTAAAGTTCCATCAGTAAACCATTTAGCAATAATATCATAGGAGAGTACTAGGCTATTGACACAATGGGGCTTTTTAAGCCTGGCCAAACTTCCCAATAAAATTTGATGTGTTTCAATTCCTAGGGGGTTTTCCTGGGGTATATATGCTTGGGCATAGGTGACAGAGCATTTACATGCTTCTTCACACCAACAGAAACATACGTGTGAGACCAGGAGTGTATTTACAGTTCCCCATCCACTGATTCAAGTCTTTTATACAGAAGTGCAGTGATGAACTCTGCTTCACATGGATGGGAAGTCTGTCCCAGAGGAATGGGACCTTTTGAGACACTGGATTGAGCATTTCTGATCCTATTTGTTTTACAAATATGCAACAGATCCATTAGAGCTGGATCAGAGGATGTGTTTTAAGGCAGACATAGGTCGCCTGTCAGCAGACTGTAGGAGACCGAATAAAAGGAAAAGGCTTTGAGGCAGTCTGTATAAGACTTGTTTTCTACATCATGTATTCTTTTTGTGAGGAATCTGAGAATATCCCAGTTGTTTATGCCTGGCCAGGTACATAAGGAAGTGAGCTTTGTAATTTGTAACTGGTCTTATGAGAAAGGAGTACAAAGACAAGGACACGTTTGTATGTAGATGCCATACCCTTGCTTACAAGTTGTGCAACACAGAATAATTTCCTCAGGTACAAGTGACAAATGCCAAATCACTGTATTGGCATTGAGTTTTAGACCATGACTATGTTGTTACAGTTATTAATCTCTGTCAGGCTGTTCTGGAAGATATTTGTGTCTTGGTGGGATTCAATGAATGTACCCAGTTCGTAATCATCTACAACCTTAGTTAGCCAGAGGCTCCTGACATCAAACCTGTCCTCAGTGATGTAGATGCCAAATAAAAGCAGCCCCAGCACTGAGCCATGTTGCAGTCCTCCATGCATTTGGTATGAAATCCATTTAAAGGCTGTGATTAAATGGGGTTTCTCATGTAGTCTTAATATTTCATGTTTCATGCTATTAAGGAGACATCCTGGGATATTATTAGGAACCACTGATGCAGTCTTTTGGCCTTGGAGAGTGAGTTAAGCACCTTCTCTAGTGATAGGTGGAGGAGTTATGGATGTGAGTATTTCCTGAGGAGCATCTGGAGTCTTGATGGGGGGTATAAATGGAGTTAAATATGTGTGCAAGGAGGCTTGCTATATCTTCCAGCTCTGTATAGGTAACACCAGTTACAATTAAATTTGTTACATTATTTTGTATTGCCTTTCAGGTTACAGACATAGATAAAGAAAGCTTTGTGATTGTCCTTGGCCTGGGAGGATAATTTTACCTCAAAATTGTCTTCGGAGAACTTGATTATCCCCCTGAGTTGCTTATTTAGGTTGATGTTAAAGGAAAAAATAAACTTCAAAATGATCAATACACGGCAGGTTCAGGTTAAGGCACTTTAATCTTGCAGCAAGGAGACAAAAACGTGCTAATACAGAGTTTGTCTAACTAGAATCAGGAAGTATGATTGTCTTTATACTTTTCTTACAAGGTATTGCCTACTAAGCTGACGTAATAAATCACATGCTCTTTCAATATTGTTTCTCAGCAGCTGTTTGTCCATGATTTTCTGCTGGTATATCAAGTTTACAAAAAAAAAACTTCCTGAGAAAAACAAGGTGGCCTTGACGACCACTGGTCAGATACAACTTTTGCTATGCAATGTTACCATTCAAGGTACTATGGCTAATTCGAGCACAAAGCAAGTACAGATCACAGTTCATTTCTTCAAGCAGTCTTTTGTCTGATGTATCTCTTCTTTTCTGCAGCTGTGCATGTTCTCATAACATGAACAGGGCTGATCGTTCATATTCAATCACATTATAGAAAATAGTGTTGTTCTATTCATTCACTATTCATTCATTTTCCTGACCTAGCAGATAATCACCTGCTTCCCAGTACATTTCCAAAAGGCATAAACATGAATTTTGCTGTGCTAGCAAATACTAGGTCAGAGAGCATCTTGCAATTTCAGAAAGCATACTGCAGTTTGAAAAGCATCTTATAATCTCATACAAAGTTAAGCTGCACATAAAATAGAATGAAAATGTGTTAACCCTTTTAGCTTCTAATAAGCACTAAACATATACATGAATACATATTTTTCTAACATTTCCCCCCTGTTAATACTTTTTATTCTATTTTCAAAAGCATAAACAGTTTGCTTCTTCTCCTAACCTCTTCCATTTTTGGATTTGCAGTTAAGAGAGTTATTTAGTTTAGACTTATGAAATAATTTCACTTTTCAATAATTCTTCAATTTCAGTACTTTGATATAAAGTCTCAGAAACTGACATGTCTATAAAATCTTTGATTAATTTGTTCATGCAGGAAATACCACAACAAATGCATGCTCCTAAAAGGAGTAACCCCACACAAATGGCAATCAGGATGTTCATTAGGATGGAACCCCACCCCCCGAAACTAATTCTGGAAAAAGTCCATCAGAGGGTTTGGGCCTCGTTTGGTCATGGCCGACACTTGCTGGATCACCTCAAGATGGTCGTTTATCTCATGCTGGTTGTCAGGAATATATGAACAGCATTCTTCTTTGATTAAAGTGCACGTACCACCTCTCACCGCTAGGGTGAAGTCGAGAGCCATGCGGTTTTGAAGCACCACAGTTCTCATAGCGTTCAGTTCATCAGTCATTAACTCGAGAGCAGAAAAAGTTGCATTGCTCATAACTTCAAGAAGTTTGGACAGTTTTCTCAGCTCCCAAATCGATTTTACTGCGCCATATGCAGGGGCTATGCCTGCCCATGATATAATAGTGTCACTCAAGTCCATGTGTGTTAGTTTATCTTTGTTCTTCACGGAATTATGGTTTCTCCATCTTTCTTCGATTCATCCCACTGGATTCTTTGGTCTCTTGATTGGATTTCCAGGTTTACTGCTGACCTCTCTGATGTTTCAAATTTTCCCTCGAGGCAAAGCTGCAGTGTGTCGTATGGTCGGAACCAGGTAACCCAAAAAACAACTGCCGGACCAATTCTCAGGTAGCCATTTGTATGCTTTTTTCCCACAAACAAAATAACAATTTTCTACTTTAGTGTTGATATATGCTTGCCCTGCACAAAACATTTTCTTATCAATGATAGAAAGTTGCTTTAAAAGAACAGGATTATGCTGTATTTCACTAACAGTTTTCTGCATTTTCTCAAGATATGAGTCATAGTTTGCATCACAAATAGTTTCTGCCTTATTAGCCTTAATATAACATTTATAAGAAACAGTCACATTGCAATTGCTCCAACCCACCTGAATAGTGTCATTTTCATAAAAGCATACAATTCCTTTTTGTGTAACAGGTAGGTACAATGCTATTTTGTCTTGTGATTTTACAGGTGTAGTATCAAAAATCAAATTCTCCCAGGTCTCATTGACCCCTAGGGCGACAGCAGCCATTAATAATCCCCCGTATGCTGTTGGTATAGCTGTGCAAATCCAGCAGTTTGAAACATTAAAAGTCTCAGCATACACATATTTAATTGCTTGGTAAGTGTTAAAGTTTGGATGCCAGTCTATGAGTAACGCATCACGTTTGTTCAGTTCAACTCGTGTGGCTGAAAAAAGGAAAGGTCACAGCAAAAAGATCATTGTTACCAGTATAGCTAACAGGATGATCATGCAATTTTTCTGAGGTTGTTCTGCATCCCTGTTTTCCCTATACCTGGTCATTTTTGTTCTCGTTGTATAACAGTAACAAGGTTTTTGTCCAGTTCAAAGTTCTTGACCAGTTTACAGTGTATCAAATGGATCCAGGGCACACGTTCAGCTATCTTGACTGCAGTGGGTGTTGCCAGCAAAACTTGGAACGACCCTTCCCACTTCGGAGAACTCCAATTTCTTTTCTTTACGACCTTCACTCAGATCCACGACCCTGGTTGTACTACTGCTTCCAATGGTCTGTTCTTTATCTGAAACAGAATTTAACTGCAGAAGTTGTTTGTTATTCAAAAGACGCCCGATATACTCTGCAGGTGAACTATCAGCTTCCTGGTCTGCAGGCATGAGAGGTTTCCACTGAGGTATATAATATGCCCTCCTGAACAGTATTTCAAAAGGAGTTAACCCCTTTGCATTTGGTACAGTTCTCATGCTCAACAATGCCAGAGGCAGACAGTGCACCTAGTTCTTCTGCATTTCGCTAATCATTTTCCTAAGTTTGTTTTTCAAAACCCCATTATGCCTCTCTACTAATCCTGCAGATTGGGGTTGGTATGCACAATGGTTCTTTAAGGAAATTCCGAAATAACGGCTCAACTGTTGTATGGTTTGATTTACAAAATGTATGCCATTGTCACTATAGATCTTTTCCGGTATGCCAAATCTAGGAATAATTTCTTTAACAAGGACTTTTGCAACGGCAGCTGCATCTGGATTTTTGGTCGGAAAAGCTTCCACCCATTTGGAAAACATATCTATAATGACAAGACAGTACTTTTTATTTTCACATTTGTTTAGTTCTATGAAATCCATACAGATAGTATGGAATGGGTACGGTGGTGTCGCAAAACTCCCTCGCTTAGGCTTTAATGCCCCTTGTGCATGATGCCTGTTACAAACATGGCATGCTGCACAAACATTTTTTGTGTAGTTTGTAAATCCATACGTTGTAAACACTCGATTCACTAACTGTACCATCCCCCCTGTTGAGACATGGCACTGCTCATGGCTCAACAAAGCTGCATATCTAAACAAGTTAGACGGCAAAATTGGTTTTCTTTCTTTGGAGATGCACAGCCCTTTCTCAAGAATTGCTCCTCGTTTTATCCATTTCTGTTTCTCTACATTTGTAGAAAGTGTCTGCATTGTTTTTAACATTTCTAAATCTAAAATCTCAGAAGGTTGTAATTCCTCACTCAAAAGAAATACTTCTGAAGCTGAAGCTGCCTGTTTTGCAGCTGTATCAGCTTTCGCATTACCTTTTGAAATCCTATCCTGTTGCTTCGTATGAGCTACGCATTTACAAATAGCTACTTTTTGAGGTAACTGAATAGATTCTAACAAATCTAAAATAAATTGTGCATGATTAATCTGTTTACCAGTAAGTGTTAACATTCCTCTATTTTTCCACTGCTGCGCAAAAACATGTACAGTAGAAAAAGCGTACTGGCTGTCAGTAAAAATGTTTACACATTTACCCTTTGCCAAGGTACATGCCCTTGTCAAAACAATCAATTCTGCTGCTTGTGCAGATAAGTTGTGTGGTAAAGACTTTGCTTCTAAAATCTCAGTATCAGAAACTACTGCATACCCTACTAGATTCTGTCCTGTAGGACACATTTTACATGAGCCGTCCACATAGTATGTCACCTCGGCATCATCCAAGGTAACATCTGTGAGATCTTTTCCAGGTAGTGTCTTTTGCTCAATCTCCTGCAGGCAGCAGTGTGGTTTGCCATCTGCAGGGGTTGGGAGCAAGGTTGACAGATTCAAAGTTGTGCATCAGTCAATTGTCATATGAGGTTGGCTCAATAGTATAGTCATACAGGAAAGATGTCTAGCAGGAGAAAGATATGCTACTTTTTCTTGCAGTAAAATAATCGCGACTGCATGAGGCACTCTCAATGTGAGAGGGTGGAATAACACCACTGAGGTCGAAGCCTGTACTGCCATTGCAGCTGCAACTACTGCTTGTACACAGTGGGGCAGGGATCACGCCACTGGGTCCAGCTGTGATGAATAATAAGCTATGGGGCGCGTTATCCCCATGCTGCTGTGTTAACACTGATGTCATGTAACCTTGTTTCAATCTACAGTTTGGAAAAAACGTTTATGATAGTTTGGTAATCCTAAGACTAATGAGGATGCTATCAGTTGTTTCAATTTGCAGAAAGCGGATTCTGCTTCTGGTGTCCATTGTAATAAATCTTGTGCTGCCATAGGCTTCTTGCATATCAAGTTGGTCAGTGGAGCAGACTCCAAGGCATAGTTTGGAATCCAACTCCGGCAAAAATTAGTCGTACCTAGGAAGGACATCATTTCCTTCTTGGTAGTCAGTTTGGGTGCTTGTAAGATTGCTATTTTCCTGTCTTCATCTAATATTCTGCCTTCTTTGGATATTACATATCCCAGGTATTTAACCTGCTTCTTCCAAAGCTGCAGTTTGTTTTTGTTCACTTTGTGTCCTTGAGTGGCTAGAAATTGCAGTAGTGCTATGGTATCTTCTCTGCATTCTTGCTGGGTGGGGGCTGCCAGCAGAATGTCATCTACATAAAGTAAAATCTGGCTGCCTCTTGGTGGGATAAATCCCACCAAGTTACTCGCCATTTCCTGTGCGAATATCATTGGGCTCTCACAATATCCCTGTGGTAGTCGCGTGTATGTATACCTTTTCCCCTGAAATGTAAATGCAAACCAATGTTGTCTGTCAGGGTGTATCGGTTTTGAGAAAAACGCATTGCTAATATCTACCACATAAAAATACTTCTGTTGAGGCTTTAAATCATTTAGTAAGGTGTGTGGATCTGGCACCGTAGGTGCTCTGGGTATTACTGCATCATTTACAGCTTGTAAATCTTGGACCATACGCCATTCTCCATTTAATAAATAAATAAATACATATAATTCTCCATTTGCTTTCCTAACAGGAAATAAGGGTGTATTACATGGCGAATCGGGAGATTCTATCAGTATTCCTTCCTTAAGTAAAGCTGCTATTATAGGTTTGATTCCTACTTCTGCATCCCTTCTTAAGGGATACGGTCTCTTTTGAGGTCTACATGCTGATTTTGGTGTGATAATAACTGGTCCTGCTGTACGAATAAGTCCTACATCTGATTTCTCTGTTGACCAGAGAGTCTCTGGTATGCCTCGTAAGGCTTTTTCTTCTTCCTCTAGTAAGAGTGCTACTCAGCTGTCCTCAGTTGCCTGCAAATGCACAGCTGGGTGCATCTGTGTTATCCAATTCAACTTCTGCTTTTGTACTCCCTGCTCTGACAGTTATAATTATGTCTGTCTTTCCCACCTTGTGACTTTTTCTCCAAGATCTGCCCATTTCACATTCTTGTCTTTTGTTAAACTAACATGTGGTAATCAATTAGATTTATAGAGTGCAAAGAATTCCTGGGGCAATGAACAGCTGCCTACACTGTTCCCTTCTGTGTCCCAGTATAGATTACATAATACTAATCTGTTTGCATGGTTTTTAAACAGTTCTTGCTCATATTCCTTATCAGGTCCTGGTGTGCTACAGTAATACAGAGTACAGTGCAGCAAATGCTGTTTATCAGTGTCAAGGGAGGGGGATTTACTGATGGCTACGTTCATCAGTTCTTCAGTTACTGCCCCTGGACCAGTCGTAACCAAGTCCTGGCTGCACCAATAAAATGTTTCACCCTCCGGTCGCACCACAAAAGTATTCATTTGCCACTGTGCTTCCATACCCTGCATAGTTGGAACTACTGCTATGCCAAATATCTGCATAAGGTCTCTGCCTAAAAGGTTTACTGGGCATTTTGCAGAAACAACAATTTTGCTCTTCTGGGTCATCCCAGAAACAGGGTCAGTTATTGCTATGCTATGGGAGAGTGGCTCCCGATACAGCTGTCCATTAGCTGCTTTCATTAATATATAATCAAGTGATTCTGAATTTTCTGGTAGTTTGGAAGGATGTATCAGGGTCCATGAAGCCCCTGAGTCGCACAGGAATTTGACTTCCCTCCCCTCTACCAGAAGTGTAACTTCCGGTTTTGTGTCTGCTAAATAGAGCTCTAGGCTCAATAATGCCAAGTCTAAAATTTCACTTTCTTCACCATCGGTAATTTCTTGCACTTCCTCTATTTCTTCTATCACATTCTCTACTTCCTCTATCACATTTGCATTTGTCTTTTCTTGGTTATTCCCTTCTAGTGATTCTTGACTATCATATAGTCAGTCCTCACCCTCCTTATCTTTCATGGCTACCTTCTTGTTTTGCCTGCAATCCCTTGCCAAATGTCCCTTTTTTCCACATTTACAACATTCACCCCTTTTCTTCCTTTCTTCAAACTCCTCTGATCGCTTATTAGATTGTTTCCCTGGGCATTTTTCTTGCCCTTCTTCCCGGACTGTACTACAAAGACTTCAGCTCCGTCTTCTACTGCGGATACTTGGGTTTTCTTTTTGCTATTAAAATGCCTTTTGGCATGTCTCACATATTCAAGTAATGACTGTAATCTACTTGTACGTTGATCTACCATGTGCTTTGTAATAAAACTACTTATGGGTGCAATATTACCCTTCAAAAATGCATTCTTTAGTTGCTACTCATATGGGGACTCATGTGTTTGGTCTTCAGGTACCTGCATTTCACAATGGTTATTAAAACACTCTAATAATCTAGCATAATATCTATCAACAGTTTCGCCTTCCTGTTGGATGCATTGATTAATGCAAGTCCAGTCAGCCCTAGGCTTCTACTTCTCAGAGATTCAGTCTGTCAGACCTTTCACTCTGTTATCCAGCTCTGCATTGCTATGTGGGAGTGGCTTATGGTCCGCGTCACGGGGATTCCAGTTGCCACTGATCATGTGCCAATCTGGACCTATGATTTGTCTGACTACTTTCTCTACTTCTTCTCCATTCAAATGGTAACTTAACCTCATGCCCCGTAAGTCCTCTAAGAATTTTCTAAAATTAACTTTTGGATGGGGAATTCCCTCTGTGGCTTTCCAGATGTCTTCCGGTGTCCACGGTCTATATACTAGAAGAGTTGAGTCCTGTCCTGCCTGTGGATTTGGTACTTCTATGAGTGGACATATCTCTTCTTCACTCATAGCTCGTGAATTTGTATTTATTTCATATAATTCAATATCCCCTCTTAAGTTACGTGTTCGAGACCTGGTCTCGATGGGATCTCTAACATATGGTCCTGGCTTCACGGTGACAGCCGGGTATAGTGGAGGTAGACCAGCTTGTCCACTCACTTCATATTCTGGTGCAGGAAGTGGAGGGGGTGGAGGGGCTGATGCCATTACTAAATTATTGTCTTCTTCATCTAGAAACATTGCTTTTGAATTATTACTTTTTTGTTCCCTACGGTTTGCTTCCTCAATCCACCTCTGTGCCTGAGGAACTCCCAATTGGTGTTGCTTTTTTACCTGACCTTTTGCGTCGGCTTTAAGCTGTTTGACAAGTTTAATAAGCGAGGATTTTTCTAATTTGCCATCAAATTCATATTTATTAACCCATTTTGCATAGTATCTAATATTGTCGGCACGCTGCGATTACATATATTTTGCATCTTCGGTTAGTGGTGGGTTTCGGGAACTTTTTGTGCACTTATTACCCATATTGTTCTGACTGTTAAAAAATGTTACATAACCCTTCTTATTCTCACGTGGTACCACGATTTTCTATTTCACAATTTAAATAGAATAACTGCCTACCTATCCTGTTTCCCTGATCTATGACAAGACAGCAATCTTTTTTGTCCCTGATTTGTAGAATACAAAATCTCCCTGACAAAAACAAGTAGTGTAACAAGTCCCTGATCTAAAACTGAGAAAAGGTAAATTCCTCCTTACCTGTGCCTCCGTGATTGACCATCTCACTGATGGAACGGTTGACTCGTCCTCCAATCGCAGATCAGAAACAGTGGCTGGCCTCTCTTGAACGACAATTCAGTCGGAGGTCTTTCAGAGCAGAAGAACTGATGTGGCCTCTTCCCTGTACGGTTTCATGCCACCGGGCCCATCTGACCTGAGCTAGAGTGAGAGTTTCCGGTCCGAAGGACCAATCTGTCAAAGGAAAAAATAAACTTTAAAATGATCAATACACGGCAGGTTCAGGTTAAGACGCTTTAATCTTGCAGCAAGGAGACAAAAACGTGCTAATACAGAGTTTGTCTAACTAGAATCAGGAAGTATGATTGTCTTTATACTTTTCTTACAAGGTATTACCTACTAAGCTGACATAATAAATCACATGTTCTTTCAATATTGTTTCTCAGCAGCTGTTTGTCCATGATTTTCTGCTGGCATATCAAGTTTACAAAAAAAACTTCCTGAGAAAAACAAGGTGGCCTTGACGACCGCCGGTCAGATACAACTTTTGCTATGTAATGTTACCATTCAAGGTACTATGGCTAATTCGAGCACAAAGCAAGTACAGATCACAGTTCATTTCTTCAAGCAGTCTTTTGTCTGATGTATCTTCTTTTCTGCAGCTGTGCATGTTCTCATAACACGAACAGGGCTGATTGTTCATATTCAATCACATTATAGAAAACAATATTGTTCTATTCATTCACTATTCATTCATTTTCCTGACCTAGCAGATAATCACCTACTTCCCAGTACATTTCCAAAAGGCATAAACATGAATTTTGCTGTGCTAGCAAATACTAGGTCAGAGAGCATCTTGCAATTTCAGAAAGCATACTGCAGTTTGAAAAGCATCTTATAATCTCATACAAAGTTAAGCTGCACATAAAATAGAATGAAAATGTATTAACCCTTTTAGCTTCTAATAAGCACTAAACATATACATTAATACATATTTTTCTAACAGTTGATGAGTGATTTTTTTCTAGCTGGGCATTGCACATCCTGTTTTTTTCCCATTAAGTTCCTCCTTTTGTTATACAACCCATTGGTTTTGGTATTCAACCAGGATGGTTTGTTTTTTTTGACTTGATCCTGTGCTTAATTTTGGTAAATACAGCTGTCTCCATTCAGCTGTTAATATGATTATGTAGGGTTTCTGTGAATCATTTCAGATAGACAGCAGTGTTCTGAGCATTTGGGGGTGGGGCTTGAAATTTTGCCAGGGTGTCACTCGGTAGTAGGAAGTTTGCCTTAGAACTATTCCTAAAAGTTCCAGGGTTAGCCGGTATCCCTGGTTTTACCTTAGCTTCAAAAGTGACAGCTTTACAGTCTGACCTGCCTAGTGAGGACTTTACACTAGGGATGGTGCAATGTTCTGCCAGGTTTATGACCATGTCAAGGATATTTTCTCCCCTAGTGGGTGTACAGACTAACTTGTCCAGATGTTTGCATTAATAAAGTCCAGGAATCGTTGGACCTGCATGCTAGGGGTTGTGTATGATTTCCAATTTATATCGAGGAAGTTAGTCAGCCATGAGCATAGTGTTAGGCTGAATGGGGAGCATTTCTAGTACTTTTCAGTAAATAAAATTAATGGAGGCATGTAAAGGGAATGGAATATGTTAATAACAGCTGTAATGGGGACAAGGGCATACCTCCCAACTTCTATGCACAAGAATTGAGCAATGCCAAAATATTGGGAATGCAAGCATATAAAATCAGTAATGCTTTTTAATTACTACTGTCACTCAAAAAATTTAATACAGCAGGTTTTACAACAACATGCATTTTTTCAAAACAGTAAGAAATATGAAAAAATATTGTCCAGTATTATTGACAGATGTAACCCTCAGTGATTTACCAGACAATTACATATTTTGCAAAGGATATGCCATAAATATGAAACAAAATCAGGTATGTTTTGTAAAATCAGGAACAGCTGAAAGCTATGGATGAGACAAGTGTAGGGTGCTAGCTCCAACAATCAGGCAGCTTAGATAAGCTGTTAGTCGAATATCATCAGCAGCCAGTACATACCTGGCAGTACGTATATATGTATTTACCGTTTCTGGCAGGATTCCTCATTGATGTCTGGGGCAAGCAGCTGAGAACAGTTCTCATGTTGTTCCTTATGATGCTCCCTGGCTTTCAAAGGAAACTAGGTCCCTTATGCATAAAAGGGAGTGCGCTTGGAATGCCTGGATCAAAACAAAACTACCCCTGCTACACAAATACAGAGAACTAAGGAATCTTGCTAACAAACAAACTAATAAAGACAAAGTCCTACTATAACTCTGCTCAGCTCAATTGCAAATCCAAACCTTAGAGGTTTTGGTCTACTCTTAGCAAAATTCTTTCTCCAGGCTGTCCCTCCAACCCCTCCCCTTACTCAAATACATCCCCTCATGAAACCACTACCCTCCCCTCAATAAACACTTTGACACCATCCAAAAACTCATACCCTCCAATTCTAGCACAACTTCTCTGCCAACCCCTCCCAACCCTCCAAACAAAAATCTCTTCTTCTTTTCACCCTGTTCCTACTTCCGATCTCTTCTTCTAAAGCTCACACCCTGCTCCCCCCTCCACTGACAAAACTACCTCTTACCTTCCTTAAACTTGCTGCTGAATCCATTGCCTATACTGTATCTATTCTAATCAATAGATCAATTCACGAATCCTACCCTATGGAAATCTTTCTTCACTATTTCTCTGCATAAACGAGGAAACTCAACAGACCCATCCAACTACTGACCCATCACCATACTATCCCCCCTCCCTAAGATACTTGAAAAATGCATTTACTCACAGCTTCTTAACTACCTCCTCCTGAATAACCTTCTCACTACCACTCAACACAGTACAACTACTGTCCTCCTATCCTTCACTCATACCATCCCCGAGGCCCAAGATAACAAACTCATATCTAGTCTCTTTCTAGACCTTTCCAAAGCATTTGATACAGTCTCTCACCCTTTACTGCTAATCTCAGCCGATCTTCCACCTCCCTTTCCTGGTTCTCTAGTTACCTATCCTGCAGGTAGCGATCTGTTAAATGGCTCTCATCCTTTTCTTCAGTCATTCCTGTCCCAACCAGAGTACCAAAAGGTTCCATCGTGGGTCCCCTTCTGTTTACTGCCTTCACCAACGATCTTTATATATCTTGTAAACAATCCTCCCTCATCCAATACGCTGACAACTACTCCATACCCTAACCAAACATGCCTTTCTATCCACTGAACAGTGGTTGTCTGATAATCTACTTATCCTTAACCCTAAGAAGACCAAACCCTCTTCTCTTTCTCCCCCATTCTCTTACTCACCATAAATCCACCTTTGCTATTACATCCTCTAACAATACAATAATCCAACCTGAAACCCACACGAAACTCCTTGGAGTCATCATTGATGATTAACTCAAATTCGACCTGCACATACGCCAGTGCATAAAAAAATAAAACACACCAGAAACCAGGTTTACTGTATTGCAACAAAACATTTCTAACCCCTAATGCCAGACTCCCCCTTGCACAGGCACTCCTCCTCCCCTCCCTCCTATACGCTGCCTCAGTTCTTACCAACATTCAGGCCACAACCTTCAACAAGCCAACAAACTTACCATAAGATAGCTAGATTTATCACAAACTCTCCATACAATGCACATCACTGCCTCACCCTAAACTCTCTCCAGTGGCTTGAACTCCCCCAACAACTCCTGCTATCACAATTTCAAATGTTGCACTTCATTCTATACAAACCATCATCCTGTCCAGCTCTCTCTTCTTTGGTCTCTAGCTAGTCTCCATCTCGGACCCACCGTACCTCTAATCAGCAACTACTAGACACCTACCAACCTAAGAAAACAGTAGGCAAACTTCTATACAAGTACTCTGTTGCCCATGATTGGAACAAACTTCCCTTAAACATACAAACTAAAAAAAAGCCGAAAAAACAAACCAGAATCGCTTCAGTGGTGACAAAATGATCCACTAGGTGTATAATATAACACAATACACTTTAACAACACACACAGAGAAAAAAATAAATAATACTATTCCAAATAGACCAAATCCAAGCGCTTTCGTCTCCTGTGTAGGAGACTTTTTCAAGAACAGAGCATGCCCAACAACTGAAAACATTTATACCATCCTTAATTAAATTTCAAACCAAAACATCCAATCATTTTCTGTCTCTACTAATTAATCCATTAGTGTAAGGTGTAATTATTAAAGTTGTTGTTGTGTCTTAAGGCTTTTCCCGGTTAGGGGTCGCCACAGCGGAATGCCGGTCCGCTAATGATTGGCAGTTGATTTTTACGTACCGAGTTGCCAGCCCTGACACACAACCTTCAACGAAGGAATGCCCATTCACGCATGTCTCCACGCAGAGACGCTCTAGCTGAGAGTCGAACCGGACAGCGTCTTACTGTGAGGAGACAACGCTCCAAATATTAAAACATGTATGTGTGTATACAATTTATGCAATACAGTCAATTATCATAAAATAAATTAAAAAATATATAACTAATATACTTGTATTAGGTTTTACAAGTGCATACACATACACGCATGCTTATGTAACCTATTCACAAAAATTCATGAATATATGAATAAATAGTTCTAATAAGTAAAAAGTCACATACCCATTCAACCCCTGTATCATGAGGTATTGAAATATAGGAGGTCTATGGGATTTTCTGAAGAGAATCAATAACTTAGACAAGAGTGGCTTCTTCGTAACCATTGATGTAAAGGACCGCTATACTTCAATACCTCATGATACACAGGTTGAATGGGTATGCGACTTTTTACTTGAAAAAGGGATACCCCAACCCAGAATCAATGTATTCAAACAACTGTTTGATCTTGTTTTAAAAAATAATTGTATATCTTTTAAGAAAGAATGTTTTATTCAAATGGTGGGTGTTGCTATCGGTTCCCCTTGCGGTGGCCTTTATGCTAATATGGTGATGCTACAATGGGAGAAGAGAGTTGTTTTTAAAAATCACATTTCTTTAAATATTGTAGAATGTATGTTAGATTTTTGGATTATATTTTTATCTTTTGGGTTGGCCCAAGGGACCTTATTAATGTTTTTTTAATTTATATTAATAATTCAACACCCTCTCTTAAATTCACCCACAACATTGGTGAAAAGGAAATTTCATACTTGGATATTAAACTATTAAAGGACAGACAGTTAGGAAAATTTGTATCAGAAATATATCGAAAGGAATCTTATTCTAATAGTTTTTTTACATTTTGACAGTGCACACCCTTATAAACAGAGAAGAGCGGTAGTGAAGGGTCAATTTATGAGAGCGGCCCGTATGGTATCTTGCTTTGACACTTTTCTGAATGAGTGTGATTTACTAAAATAAATGTTTATAAAAAGAGAGTATCCAAGTGACTTGGTAAACAATGTACTGTTAGAGGTTAACAAAAGAGAAAGTTTTTTTTTTCAAGCTATTTTAATGGTTGATGGTATACAATACAACAAAACATTAAGTGAAGTAGATGGACAAATGGTCTTTAATAATAATATACAGAACAATGGTTATAATATGAGTCTAGAAAATCCAATATTATTAGAAACCAACTACTGTTGTGCTTTTATTATCACATATAACCTTGAAGGTCATGACATATTAAGAGTCTTAGAGAAGAACTGGATCACTTTAACCTCATGTAATGAAATCGGACAATGTATAGGAGAAAAACCTACTGCAGTCTATAGAAAAGGTCAGCCCCTCAAAAACATACTTGAAAACAATACCCAAGTTTATAGTATTGGGGGCATGAGAAAATGCGGATCTTGCAAGTATTGTCAATATATAATGGAAGGCATGAAATTTAATATTAATGGCGTTAGAGTTTCCTTGAAGAAAAAATGCTGTTGTAACACTGAAAGAGTTGTTTATTGTGCTTTTTGTTGCAAATGCACCTGTTTTTATATTGGAAAAAACGGAAAGAAAGTTAAAGACCTGAATTTATGAGCATTTAAGGGACATTAAACTAAAAAAGGATATAAATGCTTTGGCAAGGCATTGTAATGAATGGCCTGATCATGTTTTTTAAATTTACTGTTATAGAACCTATGGATGTGAATCCAAGGGGTGGACCACGGCCTTTATATTTGGAAATGAATGAAGCTTTATGGCAATTAAGAACAAATGCTACTCAATGGCCAGGCCTGAAGGATTCCATTTCAATCACTTGTTTTTTTGAAATTAAAGGCCTTGGATAGGTGAATTTGTTATACATTGTATTTTAACATAGGTGGTTATTCAACAATTTTTTTAAGTGTTTAATACAATATGTTCATGTATTTATTTATTAACTTATTATAAATACATTTATACTAATTTATTTATGTTTTTAAAAAATAATTTTTTATGATACCAACATATATATATAGTTTGTGGGTAATGAATATATATATATATTGATTATGTGCATTCTGGTCTCCTATAATGAATTTTATGGGTGTATATAAGTTATATATACACTCACATTTTTATACTTTTACTTACACAGATATTTATTCATATATTCATGAATTTTTGTGAATAGGTTACATAAGCATGCGCGTATGTGTATGCACTTGTAATACCTAATGCAAGTATATTAGTTATATATTTTTTAATTTATTTTATAACTGACTGTGTTGCATAAATAGTATACACACACAGATGTTTTAATATTTGTATTGTTTGGTCATGGTAGAACTACATATTTTATTGCATTTTTTATTGCGTTACTCCTTTAATAATTACACCTTACACTAATGGATTAATTAGTAGAAACAGAAAATGATTGGATGTTTTGGTTTGAAATTTAATTAAGGATGGTATAAATGTTTCAGTTGTTGGGCATGCTCTGTTCTTGAAAAAGCCTCCTACACAGGAGATGAAAGCGCTTGGATTTGGTCTATTTGGAATGGTATTATTTATTCATTTTTTTTTCTCTGTGTGTGTTGTTAATAAAGTGTATTATATTATATTATACACCTAGTGGATCCTTTTTTCACCACTGAAGCCATTCTGGTTTATTTGTCCCTTAAACATAGATTCCATTACCCACCCATCACACTTAAGTAGATGAAGTTTGAGTTCATTTTAAAACTCCAAAACGTACCCCTGTCAAGACCCAACCTAAGCTCCCCATACCTCATATACATATCTAAATAATCTCTCCCCTTTCTTCTAGTAACCTACTATGTGGATACTTACTAAATTCAAACAACAATGCTGATGGACAAAATTCTTATGTAAATATATACTTCCTCTGTAAAAATATTGTGTGTATACTGCCTTGTGCATGCATTCTACTTTGTTTCTAACTTGCTGCATAACAATGTTTATGTAATTTTTTTGACTCAAATAATTTTAATTACTGTAAACTGATTTCGAATGGAGCTTTTCTCCTTGGGTCTCCACTGAAAATGGGCCACAAGCCCAGCTGGACCAAGCTGGTTAAAAATGTCAATAAATAAATATAATATAAATAAAAATGATTACTGTATACCAATATGTGGTCCAACAATAACATGTTGAATTATCTCTGGCTTATTGTACAATGATTTTATATTTTAAATAAAGACAAAGTAAAATGATAGCTTTGGTCCTTACCTGTTGGGAGTTGTGCCCCCAGGTCTCTCTCTCTCTTATTCAAGAGTCTATATCTCCAAATCGAAAAGACCCATAATCAAATGGCATTTACATCAAAAATGCTGGTCATCGAGGTGTTTATAGTGAGATTGCGGTACAGTAAAATCGGAAAACTTGCCCTTTCCTCACTGTAGTGCGATCTCCGAGTTTGTATGTATAATTAGCGGGGGTGTGGGGGTGCATCCCCCCACAAGAGCGACTTTAATGAATGGCATTTTCTACATAAATGCCACTCTATTAGGGGTCTTTTCGATTTGGTGATATAGACCCCTTATTCACTCCTTTAGGAAGTCCAGGATTGGGGTTACCCATCTGTTTTAACATGAACATTCATCTCAACAAGGCTGGTCAGAAGATGCACTCTTTACTATGTTCTTGTTTCAGGAATTTTTTTCCATCATGTGCTGCCACCGAGTTGTATAAAGACCTACCCTCAAGAGTTCACTATTTTCCTCATAAAGTCTTTGTCGTGTCAGTGGAACCTTTGTTTTTGGTTGAGGTCAACGTATGTCTTAAGGCATCAGTGACTCTTGGTAGAACATTCCCATATGTTCTGATGTAATTTGGGTTTATTCAAGTAACTGCCATTCTAACCCATCAATTAGGACATACAATAAAACAGTAGTCTCCAGAACACAGATAGATGCTTAGGGTGATAGAAATGTAAAACAACAAATCATACAATAGAAATCATCTGGCTATTTTAACAAGTTTATTAACTATGAAGGCTAGTGTTTGCATCTCTAAATGGAAACTTAAGACCAAAGTAGATACAAAAAGGATAAACTTGTTTTAAAATTAAGACCTAACAATCTCTGGTCCAGTTCAGTCTACAATTAGTCTCTATTTCTCTCCTTGATCTTGAGCTCAAGAACTGTCATTTTTTTCCCCTAAATTTCTCCCTGCTTTCTGTCTTCTATGCGTCATTAAATTATTCTGGAAAATAATGGCGATAGTCCTGATACATTGGATGCTTGAAGTTTTATTCCAACTAAAAATTATGTTCTGGACTATTGCACCTTCTCTCCCCACTTGCACTGATGGCCTTAGCTAAAAATGTCTTACTACCAAAGACTGAATGTGCACTTCTCTTGGTTGCCAGCAAAAAATACACAAAAGCTGCTATAAATAGAAAATAAAATAAAATACTTAAATCTGCTCTTCTTACTGATCATAACAGCTGCCACAGCACCCTATATAAAAAGCTCACTTGCTATCTATTTCCAACAGGAACACTTTTCTCTGATTCACAACATTTTAAATCTTGCCTACTGTCCACCTCTGGAGTGACTATTCCTAATCAGAGAATAAAGCTACCCCTCCTTAGGGGCAGTCAAGACAATACACAATTTGGTCAGATCTAGATTCAAACTAGTAACAGGAGAAAAAGACTTCTCTACAGTCAGTCCAGCTAAATGGATGTACTAACCTGCAGATATGAAAAATATCACTGAATTTTCAATATTTAAAAATCACATTAGACAATACTTGCAAAATGACTTTAGGTGTAGCTGCCTTAGAGATGCTGGTTAATTTTTCAACCTGTAACAGAAGATGCCCTCATAACCTTAAAACTTGCATTGTATATATTGTAAATAGTTGATGTGATTTGTAATTTGCTTTATTTCAGTCTGTAATAATATATTCTTATTAATATTTCATGCAATATATAATTCATCCACTCTTACATGGTAACAGCTTTGTTTGAATACACTACATAATTAACTATTGTTCAACAAGGCTATTTGTACTCTTGTATTCAAGTTCTGACTAAAAAGGGTGAATAGGCCAGACCACCTTTCTGGAAATCGAAATGTAAAATAAAATAAATTAAATTAATAAATTATAATAAGTCACTGGCATCTGCTCTAGATTAACTTTCTCCATTTCACATCTGTCCTCTTTCTCTTAAGGGATATGAGCTGTGGTTTGATACCAAGATCTATGCCCAGAGACATCAGGGACACTTGAAACATCAGTGGAGGCGTGCAGATATCTGCACAGTCAGACCTGAGCTAGATGAGTGCTACATTCATTTATCAAATCAAACATCTCTCAAACGTCAGCTGATTTTCAATAATACAGCTAACTAAATAGCCGTAATCTTTCTGGTGGAATGGTGGACAGCCCAGCTTATGTCACTTCTCATAAGGCTTTTACATAATTACATTATACAGTAGAGTGATATTCACTTTCTCATGGACAAGTTTCCCACCTTCAGATCCACAGTACCCCCACAATACTGCACAAACTGTTCAGTAAACAAGTCTGAGTAATGTTGCCTGGTATGACATCAACATTCTGATTATGATGAACTCTGGTCTATTATTTCAGGGATGTGCCGTTTCACATGGGGGGGGGGGCTAGATCTCTGTCCTTCCAGGCAAATGACACCAGCTTCGATGTACTGAGAAATAGGTAATTATCAGACTTTAGTGCCCTCATTCAGAAGACGGAGTTTTCTATGTATTGTAATGGACATCTTAGTTATCCCATGTCTCATGAAGCCATATTTGGAGCATAATATTCTGAAAATTGCCACCCTGTCCCAAATATTACTTTTGCAGGTAAAATCAATGAGAAGCTTGCTTACACACAGCTTGAATCTTGGCTAACTTTACACTGGTACATGGATCCTGTTAAATCTGATTTCCACACTTGCCACAGTACTGAGACAACTCATTAGGGTAGTTGATCTCTTTTTTGGTTAGAAATCAAGGCCTGTATTCCATATTGATCCTTCTTGATCTCTTGGCTGCATTTAACTTAACTGATCATGGCATGCTAATTGAAGGTATATGTTCAGAATGTGGCTTTACCTCTAATACCGTAGACTAGTTTTACTTCCTGCCTCTCTTCATGAAACGTGAGTGTAGATTCTGGGGAAATGCTTCAGGCTTCTGCCCAGAGCCATATCTTGCTTGTCTAGCTATTGTGTTTTGGCAGTTTTTAGGACTTATTGCCAATGTAGAAGTTTACATTTTTTGTATACAGCACTTAAACTATAACAAACCTTAAGTCAAAGTCATTCCTGGGATTCCTTGCTAATCTACATTCGATTTCATTAAGCATCATGGCCTTTACTTTTCCCTCTGTTCAGCCCTTGATAACTTTAATCTCCCTTTTTCCTGCACTTTATTTGCACATTAAACATATGCATAAAGTATAAGGCAGCACATGAGAATCAGGAGGGTTACTAAAGAGAGTATTGGAAGTGGAAGAATAAAAGGTGTGTACTACTACATAGTGAAATAAAACAGGATCCATTCTGGTAACATTCCAGTACATAAATGAAACTGTCAAAACAAGATTGCATACACATCTCTAAGAATGGCCTATATTAATTATCAGAATACACAAAATTACTATTTGTACTGAGAATATTTTTATGTAAAGTTTTTACTGGAGTAGCAGGAGTAAACCTTGTTAAGACAGGTTATATATATAGGTCTACTGCTTTTGCTCGAATTACATTTGGCTGAAAAGGATTTCAGGCAGCCCACTTCACCGAAAATAATGTAATTCGACCAAAAGCAGTAGACCCATAAATATATATATATATATTTAGCAGGGAAGTGCACTGATCTAAAGATCTATTTGCAGGTATAGTCCAGGTGAATAGGCTCACTTAAGAAATGAGAAAAACATATTTACAGATACATGGATATCCTAACAATGGTTTACTATTGAAATTTCATAGTGCTGGTAATCGAACAGCATGTGTTCGAAAGGCACGTTTCAAAAGGGCACAACGCTGAACCAGACTACAACAAATACACAATACCTAATGTGCAGTGTAATTCGGTAGTCTGAGTTTGGTATTGTGAGTGGAGAGCGTGGTACAGTGAGGAACAGGGAATTTACCCATTTCCTCACTGTAGTGCGATCTTGGAGTTGGTATATATAATTTGCAGGGGATGTTGGGGTGCAGCCCCCCCCCCCACATGGGGGGTACATGAGGTCTTGCCCCCCTGCAAAATAGTAAAAAAAACACATGCCATTGACTTGACAGTCTAATGGTAAGTTACAGTGGATAGCTTGGGTGACTAACATCACCTAAGGCTATGCCAAATAGATCAAACTACAGTGAACAATTTAATTTAGTTCAGCAGTCATGCCTTTTCGATGGTACGCATTTCCACATTTCGGCTCAACAGTTTCATCAGTTGAGCATTGCATTTTCCAGATTTCTATAGTAAACCACTGAAAACATATACATATTTACGGTCACAAGAATATGCTGCAACATTTAGTCCAGGAAACAGTTTACAATGTCAAAACATGGAAGGAAAATGGAATAATACTTGGAGCCTTTTGCTTATACTACAAGGACAGCAGCATATAATTATATAGAGAGGTATGAAGATATTAGAAGAGGTGAGTATGAACAGTTGCAAGCCAAGATACCATGGGGAGAAGACAGACAAAATGGTTAAGAGAGGCATGCAGAAAGAAGAGTAGAAAGTAGAGGAAGTGCAATAAATGTAGAGAGAAGAGGGAGGTAGGATGAATGAGAGGCAGTAAGTGGAGAGGGTGTAAAGATGAGATAAGGAAGGATGAAATAGGGATAAAGGGATGTGAGAGAGCTGCGGAGTTCATATAAGAGGACCTGTGTGAGTGCAGCTGCACTTTGGGTGAAGAGGTAACTTGTGCCATTGTCTTAAGTGGAGTTCTTTTGGACATTTGTGACAGACAGAAATGGAATCCTATAATCTAAGTGTTAGGATGGAGAATTCATGGTCAGTGCAATGAAGATTATTTATTGGAGTCAGAACAGTAGATTGAGAGATACCCCTGAGATTATATCTGAGGGCTTGGGGAAGATGTTTTAAGAGAAAGGACTTTGTGAATTAGTGATCATAGGAGGAGGTTTGCTCTTAAATGTATTAGAAGCCATTTGGCTTTGGTGAGAATCAGGCAGTAGTGTTCTTTAATGGGGGAGTTGGTAATGAACTGGCAAATCTTATTGGAGTGTGTTTGTAAGGTGGTGGCATTTTGTTTTGAGGCTGCAGCTATTATGGGCAGTCCATATTCGACCCGAGAAGAGTATTCCTTAGCCTGTGGAAGCTTTGGCTGGCTTGGACAAAAATGATGATTGTGTGCCCAGAACAGTAGTGCTTTGATCATTTTGTGTGTGTTTTGAATGTGTAGTTAAAAGAATGGCCTAGTCAAATGTGAAGGTATTTGAAGGATGTTGCAGTTTTTATGGTGGTAATGTTAACTTTATTAAGGAAGCTGGATGTTATGGCTATTTTTTGGTTGACTCCACATAGCATTGGTTTTGTTTTTGAGGGATTGGGTACAAGTTTCTGGCTTATTAACTATGGTTTGAGGGTTTGGAGGTCATCTTGGAGCCAAGTTTGAATAACAGAGTGGGATACATTTGCCCTGTAGATGACCATGTCATCTGCATAAAGAATTGGAGGCATCTGAGCGTGATCAGATAGGCATTTGTTGATAAAGATGGAAAATAGCAGTGGGGCTAAAGTGGACCCCTGGGTCTCCTTTCATAAGAGGAGCTGTTTCAGAGGTTGTGCTACCATGATCACCTTGAATGATCTGCTAGTGAGAACATCCACAAACCAAGGTTTTGCATCACCACAAATGCCTATTTCAATTGGTTTGTCAGTTAGGAAGTTATGGTCAACTAGATCAAAGGCTTTTGTGGGGTGAATAAAGCGTTTCTTAGAGATTGACTTTGACCATATTGGATAGGGTGTCAGTTGTGAGGGAGTCGAGAGTTATGGTGCTATGTCCAGACAAGAATCCATTTGCTTCCTAGACAGACGATGGTACTGATGTAAATAAGCAATCATTTGTTTGCAGAAGTTTTTTTTTTAATAGTACTTTACATCAAATGGGAGGCACTGACACAGGACAGTATTGTGAATCAGTACATTTCATTCATTCATCCATACCATCATTGCAAAGCAGCTTTCAAAATAATGTTACCCAAAGTTATAACTACAATAGCAGCCAATACTAGAGAGTGTCTAGTGTAACTCCTCTCTATGCTTGGATTTCATCTGCAGGTTTCATATATCTCTTATTTACCCTTATCCACAGTAAAGCTGCTATATAGAATGAAGCCCTGTGGTAGACCACCATGGTAATATTCTGTCCACATAGCTAAAACTGAGAATAAAATGGCTACCCAGTAACCATCCTCTTTAACAGAAACCTTAAAAAATCTTGTAAATTAAAACAATAAAACATCTCATGATTCCATTATTGCAAAAAGGTTGTATTGACCATATTCTACCTAGATTCAGGTCTCTAAACCTTTCAGGATAGAAGTACAGCACATACATACATTTGGGTAATCCCTTTCACATTTCTCCACTCAGGTTAACATGTCTTTTTTCCAAAGCACAGAACTGAGGCTTCTCCTCTGTCTCACATTTGGAAGATTTTGAATAGGAATGAGGTACACAAAGCTTTGCGGCATCCCTCCTCCTTCCACAGTTGCCCAATATCTAAAAAGGAGTTGTTTAAATGGTACCTGTATGGCAAATATCAAACTGTCCAATGCACAGGCATATACATATACATACATAACATAAATCAGCTACTACAGCCAAGTAAACCTATCACACCCAACCCACAAGGCTCTGACATAAAGAATCCCAACCAAATTGCTAATGACTTCAATTCCTTCTTCACTGAAACAATTCAAACCCTAGCCAGTCAACTCTCTAGAAATGACACAACTATATCCAACTGTAACTTAAATCCACCTCCCCCTTTTCTCTTCCAACCTGTCCCTACAACTTACATTCTCTCCCTTATCAAAAAACTCAAACCTTGCACCCCCTCTGCTGACCTACTACCCGCCAAATACTTGCAATTAGCAGTCAGATCCATAGCCTACCCAATTTCCATATTCATCAACAGAACCATCACAGAGGGATATGTCCCAAAACTTTGGAAAGTCTCCCATATTATCCCACTTCACAAGGGTGGAAATTCTACTGAAATTTCAAACTACCGCCATATAGCCCTGCTCTCTCCCTTATCAAAAGTTATGGAAAGATGTATACACAAGCAACTGCTGGACCATCTTCTCCAAAATAACTTCCTTTCTAATACTCAACATGGCTTTAGACCTTCCCACAGTACCACCACTGCCCTCCTCTCCTTTACAAACACAATCAACAAAAATCGCAACCATAACACACTTTCCTCAGCACTCTTCTTAGACCAGTCCAAGGCTTTTGACATGGTCAACCACCAAATACTCATACACATTCTCCAATCTTTGTCACTAGAAACCCAACCCATTAACTGGTTCAAATCCTACTTAAATGACAGACACCAAGCAGTACTCTGGAACTCCACCCTATCTTCCCAGCTACCTGTTAACATTGGTGTCCCCCAAGGGTCCATACTAGGTCCCCTCCTGTTTTCTTTATCAATAACCTCCACCAAGTAGTTCCCCAAGCTACATGCATTCAATACGCAGACGACTCCACACTCATTTGCTCAGCCATATCAGTACCTGATCTTCACTCCCTTACACAACACATATTTAACTCCGTTGAAGAATGGTTTTCTCAATGCTGTCTCCTACTTAACCCAAAAAAACCTAAACTCCTTCTCTTTACACCCTCCAGTAAATCTCCACCTATAGACTTTACAATAACATCTAAAAATGGCACACCTATATCACAAGATCCCACTACTAAACTATTAGGAATTACCATAGACAACAACCTTAACTTTGATACCCATATAAGCAACACTTTGAAAAATACTAACAAAAAAATAGGCTCTCTTTACCGGATCAAACCTTTCCTCACTCCAGAATCTAGAATCACTATTGCCCACTCCCACATTATCTCTCCCCTCCTCTGTGCCTCACCCATATTTACTAACTTGTCAAAAAAGAATCTTCTTAAATTAGAAAACTCTTACCACAACATAGCCAGATTTGCTACAGGTAACCCTTTCAGAACCCACAATTGTTCTAATCTAAAGCAACTAGGCTGGCTTGAATTTCAGCAGCAACTTAACATTAATCAATTAACCATAGCTCATCAAATACTGTATCAACCTGACAAAACACCTATACTATCTACCCTTATCTACCCCTACCATAACCTAAAATCTATAAGATCCGCACACAAACTTCTTGTAAATATTGACAAAGCAAACAACAAAGCTGGTGATTCCCTCTTTTCCAACACTGTTGGAAAACACTGGAACCTGCTTCCCTCTGAACTTTCTACTATTCCCTCAAAATCTCTCTTCAAAAAGAGACTTAAACTCAACCTCAAATCACAATGGCTGTGCCCCTGTACTAATCCTGACTAACTCTAGCTCTTGACACCTGACTAAAACCTATATCTTATAACCTATAACCTACCTCTTATTTGCATCCACTGTCATATTTCTCCTCCTACTATTTCAAAAAAAAAAAAAAAAAACACAATTGTACATTTTGCTAGTATTTCTTCAAAATGTCACTTGTAACATTATCCTTGTCACAATTATTGTTAACAGTTATGTTACAACTAATGTATTTTCACACTTAATAACTATGTCTGCAGTTATAATGCTTTTTATTTTTCTGTTTGTACTCTCTTTTTTTTTTTTTTACTCTTTACTTTCATGTTATTTCTTTAATGTAAATTCAACTTAAACTCTGGAGCTTATCTCCCCGGGCCTCTACTGAAAATGGACATGTATCCAACTAGACTAGCCCGGTCAACAAATGTAAAATAAAAATAAAAAATAAAATAAAATAAAAATAAAATAAATGTCTCACCATCACTATACGGTCCATATCAGTGCTTATTGCTTGGCCTCTGTTTTCAACTTTTGAAAGTACAGTGCACATCTCGTGCCCACAGGTAAAGTACAATATGTAGATGATGTAACCATTAAGTAGCAATGATCTCTCTATAACAAAAAATCAGTTTTATTTCTCTGTGTTTCAGACTTGGCCCAAGACAGACACCTTAATCTAGCCCAAGGCAGACAACCTAAACTAGAATCAACAAATCTAAAACCAATTCTTTACTCTTTCCACTGTCTATCAATCAAGGCCATAATTAGTGAAGCTGAATGTTTCAGTTATCATAGAAAGAAATTGTAGACATTTGGTTATTTTTCATGTTCTACTTGACAACTTCAGTTTGACAACCATATGTAATCATGAAAATTGTGCAACACGATTAGGACCTTATACAGAACCAAAATATACTTTATACTCCAAATTTCATCATAACATTACCTAAATAATTCTGCTGCCAGAGCTAATGGATGGACAAACCTAACAAAGCAAAAGTCGAAAATGTTGAGCTGATCTAAGAAGCCTGCAAAATTTGTGACAGGCTATCACATTAAGACGTGTTGTAATTCAAACAAAGAGGATACAGGTTTCACATAAAGAGTAAGGTGATGTAACCACTTTTTTAATGGCACATAAATTACTTCATGTCACCAAGTGTCCATCATTTTGTGAAATCAAATTCAAAATGAAACATTCAAAAATGTCATAATCCATAGACACTGTATACCTAATAGTAAGTAATTACAGCTTTTAGACAATGCCTTCAACTTTCATACCTCCAAGATTTCTAATTCTCTTTATTTCTCATATAAAAAATTTTCCATCTGGCATACATTTCAAATATTTAATCCATTCTCACCAAATCATAAACAGGGTTAACTGTCTTAGGCCAATCCCAAATACTGCCCTCCAAATTGTGAATAACGAAGGTGAATAAAGTTATTAGATGTACAGCCATCCATCTATCCATCCTCAACCTTTTTTTTACCATATTTGCACATGGGGTTGGGATGTCATTTCAACACTGGCAATCATCTCAAGCCAAGATTTACACCACCGGGTGGCTAGCCCTGCCACAGTAGTTAATCTCCGTACCACTCACTTGCACCCATGACCAATTTAGTGTGTCCAGCCTACCTACTGCATGTCTTTGGAATGTGGGAGGAAACTCACACAACCACAGGAAGGACATGCAGACTCCACACAGAAGGCGCCCCAACCAAGAATCTAACAGGAGAACCTCTTTCTGTGAGGCAACAATGCCAATTGCTGCACTACCATGGCCACCCCATTGGATGGTGTGTGTGTACATTATATAGATTTGTATATATTCTTGAATGTCTACATATATTCGCTGTTTATTTCACCAACATCCAATATGCACAGTACATTGAAAATTTAGTAAAATAATAGTTACAACACCTTTAAATTCTTAAGTTATTTCTATCAATTCTGTCTACATAAACCTAGTAAATAACAGAGCTTTACATGCTAGGCCTCCACTGGAAACTGACCTTAAACCAACCAGACTATCCTGGGTAGAAAGTAAAATAAATAAATTCTAGATACACAAACAATGAAACTGACTGAGATGGGAGGGAGCATACAGGGAATCAATTCTTACATAAATCTGCCATTTATCATACCAGGAACAACAAATTCCATATTCATCATTAGCAATGAGCTACCGCGCATGATAACTAACCGTGTCAATTCCTATATAAACTAAATATGAGTGTGTCATTATTCAGTCCACATATTTGTTCTAAACAATAGTCCCACTTAAACCTTATTTAAACTTTAAAGCCAGGACAACTTACCAAAGTATGCGGATTTTGTATAAAAGATGGTTATCAGGTAATTTCTGATTATAATGTCGCTCACCGATTATGAGAGCTGTAGTGTATAAACTCTGTCTCTGCAATTTCAAATACTGACAGCTTTTCCACAAGGGAGTAAAAAATAGCCCCTGCTGATGTTTTTTTTTTTAATGAAAGTATTTATTCAATTAGATTTCATTTAACGTTTACTGAGTTTCTATTTTATACATGTGTGTGTGTGTGTGTGTGTGTGTGTGTGTGTGTGTGTGTGTGTATGTATGTGTGTGTGTGTGTGTATGTGTATATATATATATATATATATATATATATATATATATATATATATATATATATACACACACACACACAGGTAGGTAGGTACTAGGCTATTGGGCGTAGGGCCTATACAAGCCTAGCCAAAAATGTACCCTGGCTTTTGCCACCCAAGAAAAATATTTTCCTGTGCCCCTATCAAGCAAAACCACAGAAGTGATCCCTGGGGTAAATTTCCTATTACCCATCCAGTCATCAAGATTTTTCTTGAATAGTGCTAATGAGGAGTCCTGTTTGACATAGATAGGTAGTCTGTTCCAGCGTATGGGAAGTCTCTGGGACAGGAATCTATCCCTCCAGCATGTTCTGTTTATTGTGGTGACAAGGTTTAGGTCCCTAGAGCGTGTAGCTTGGAGGGATTGGGATTTTTTTAAGTGGAGCATGTCCAACAGCTCTGGGTTTGACATAGCTTTGTATGTTAGTTCATAGGTTGGTACTAGGCTATCAGCCCTAGGGCCTATACAAGCCTAGCCATAACAATTCCCTGGCTATTTCTTCCCACATTATTTACTTTCCTGGACCCCTGTCTAGCAGGGCGACTGACGTGATCCCTGGGGTGAATTTCCTTTCTCCCATCCAATCGTCAAGGTTCCTCTTGAAGAGGTCCAAAGAGGCACTCTGCTTGACCTGTATGGGCAATCTATTCCAGAGTCTGGGGAGTCTCTGGGTCAGGAACCTATCCCTCCAGCATGTTTTGTTTATTGTGATGACAAGGTTTAGATCCCTGGAGCGTGTAGCTCTGAGGGATTGGGATTTCTTTAAGTGTAGCATGTCCAACAGCTCTGGGTTTGACATGGCCTTGTATGTTAAGCAGAGATCACCACTGAGTAGACGATATGCGACAGAGTATAGCTGGAGTTTTTAAGGTCAGCGTAGGGCATTTGCTTTAGGCCTGTGATTCTTTTAGTGAGGTATTTCTGAGGCCTTTCCAGTTGTTGCAGATGTCTTGAGAGGTACATACCAAATGGGGCATTGTATTCTATAATGGGTCTAATGAGGGATGAGTACAGTGGGACAATGACCTCCTTTTTTCTGGATGAAAAGCCCTTCGTGATGAGGTGTGCCACATAGAAGGATTTCCTGACTGTTGTGGCGATGTGGTTATTGAAGGTGAGATCACTGTCCACCTGTGTCCCTAAGTCTCTTATCACACTTTCTGTGTTTAGTGTACTGCCACCTATATGGTAATTCATGGATACATGTTTTTTCCCAAAGGGGATAACAATACATTTCTTGGCATTGAGCTTGAGCCCATGGCTCTGGCACCAAGCATCTGTTTCTGTAAGGCCCTTTTGTAGAGTATCCACATCATTTGGGACCAATTCAATAATGGCTCCCAGTTTGCAGTCATCTGCAAACTTTGTTAGCCAGAGTCCCTTAGTGTTGACCTGTACTTCAGAGAAGTAGATGCCAAACAAGAGCGGCCCCAGGACTGAACCCTGAGATACTCCACTTGTCACTTGTCTGGAGCTGGATTTGGAGTCGGCTACTTTTACAGTGTGGGTTCTATCAGTAAGCCATTTAGCAACCCATTGGTGACATAGGGATTAATGCCCAACTTAGTAAGTTTATCTATGATTCTAGAGTGGGGGATGGTGTCAAAGGCCTTGGCAAGGTCTAGATAGGCTGTGTGGACCACCTTACCCTTGTCCATGGCTCTGGAGACTGATTCAAAGAAGTCAGTCAGGTTCAGGAGACAAGATCGGCCCTTCACAAACCCAAACTGGGTGGGGTCCAGTGTTTGAAGGTTGCCAATGTCTTTGTTTATAAGTTCCATGATAATACGCTCCATGGCCTTGCAGATAAGGCTTGTCAGACTGATGGGACGGTAGTTTCCGGGATCCAAGGTGGATCCCCCCTTGTGGATTGGGATAACTGTAGCTCTGCGCCACTCAGTGGGCACGAGACCTGAGGTGAGGCTATGATTAAACATGACACTTAGGTGAGGTGCAAGTTCATATTGTAGTCCATGTAGTACACAGCCCGGGATGTCATCTGGTCCCATGGATGCTGTACTCTTGGCTTTAGAGAGTGCGTTTTGTACCTGTGTGGCCGTTATTACTGGAATTTGGCAATCTTCCGGTATTGAGATGGGCCATTTACGGGGTAAGAGGGGGGGTGAAGTTGGCACTGAATCGATCTGCCAGGATATTGGCAATATCCTTCGGATCAGTATATTTAATGCCATTCTGTTTTAGCTCAGAGCAGATCTGAGCATTGCCATTTAGATTCTTGACATAGTTATAGAATGCTTTGTGGTTGTCTTTGGAATCTTTGGCAATTTTATTTTCGTAACTAGCTTTGGAGGATTTTATGAGGCATCTCAGTTTCTTACTGAGGCTAGTAAGGAGTTTTTGCATCCTGGGATTTTCTTCTTTTCTGCAAAAGTTTCTTCCTTTTGTTGTAAAGTTAGTTTATGGCAGGGGACTACCAGATTGGCTTCCTTTTTTTGGATGAGAGCATTTTGGTTCTATTTGGGATGGCATGATTCATGCATGAGTGGATGTGCTCGTACAGTGCCTTAGTGTAGGATTCAGCAGTTGAACTTTCAGTTCCCGTCTGCATGGGTGTCATGAAGTTTGTCACTTCTGACTTGAGTAGCATGAAGTTGGCTTTGGAGAAGTTTTTTATGGTGGTTTCTTTACTGAGAGGTGGGGGTGGGATGTGGATGTTAAGGGTGATTAGCTTATGGTCAGACCTGACTAACGAGGGGGTAACCATAGGTATGGAGCATTGATTTCCCATGTTGGTAATGACCAGGTCTAGGATATTGGAGCCCCTGGTGGGACTAAGCAAAGGTGTTGGGACATGAGTAGTTTTCCCAGTTAATGGCAGGGTAGTTAAAATCACCCAGTATTAGGGTGTTTGGTTCTATCTTAATATTTTCCAGTATGTTTAGAAAGGTGTAGTGAGAATCTTGTGATATGGTGGGGGATCTGTAGCAAGCTACAATTTGGATTGCAGTCTTACCTAGTGTTAGTTGCACTTGGAGAATATCAGACACATTGTGTTGGCCAACTAGCCTGGTGGTGTGAATATCCTTGGTGAATATTGACACTCCTCCACCTTTAGTGTTTCGGTCCTGGTTTGGTGGCCGAAAAGTGTGGTAAGAGTTGTA